>NC_051863.1:179241668-179530977 GCF_015732765.1 Culex quinquefasciatus
ATTTTAGAATTTTAAATTTTAGAATTTTAAATTTTAAATTTTAAATTTTAGATTTTAGAATTTTAGAATTTTAGAATTTTAGAATTTTAGAATTTTAGAATTTTAGATTTTAGAATTTTAGAAATTTAGAATTTTTAGAATTTTAGAATTTTAGAATTTTAGAATTTTAGAATTTTAAATTTTAGAATTTTAGAATTTTAGAATTTTAAATTTTAGAATTTTAGAATTTTAGAATTTTAGAATTTTAGAATTTTAGAATTTTAGAATTTTAGAATTTTAGAATTTTAGAATTTTAGAATTTTAAATTTTAGAATTTTAAATTTTAAATTTTAGAATTTTAGAATTTTAGAATTTTGAATTTTAGAATTTGAGAATTTTAAATTTTAGAATTTTAGAATTTTAAATTTTAGAATTTTAAATTTTAGAATTTTAAATTTTAGAATTTTAGAATTTTAGAATTTTAGAATTTTAGAATTTTAAATTTTAAATTTTAAATTTTAAATTTTAAATTTTAAATTTTAGAATTTTAGAATTTTAAATTTTAGAATTTTAGAATTTTAGAATTTTAGAATTTTAGAATTTTAGAATTTTAGAATTTTAGAATTTTAAATTTTAGAATTTTAGAATTTTAGAATTTTAAATTTTAGAATTTTAGTATTTTAAATTTTAGAATTTTAAAATTTTAGAATTTTAAATTTTAAATTTTAAATTTAAGAATTTTAGAATTTTAGATTTTAAATTTTAGAATTTTAGAATTTTAAATTTAGAATTTTAGAATTTTAGAATTTTAGAATTTTAGAATTTTAGAATTTTAGAATTTTAAATTTTAGAATTTTAAATTTTAAATTTTAGAATTTTAGGATTTTAGAATTTTAAATTTTAGAATTTTAGAATTTTAGAATTTTAGAATTTTAGAATTTTAGAATTTTAGAATTTTAAATTTTAGAATTTTAGAATTTTAGAATTTTAGAATTTTAGAATTTTAAATTTTAGAATTTTAAATTTTAGAATTTTAGAATTTTAAATTTTAGAATTTTAGAATTTTAGAATTTTAAATTTTAGAATTTTAGAATTTTAGAATTTTAGAATTTTAGAATTTTAGAATTTTAGAATTTTAGAAATTTACAATTTTAGAATTTTAGAATTTTGGAATTTTGGAATTTTAAAATTTTGGAATTTTAGAATTTTTGATTTTTTGAATTTTTGATTTTTTTGAATTTTTGAATTCTTGAACTTTTGAATTTTTGATTTTTTTAAAATTTTTGAATCATACACAAGAGCAGACATACAAAAATCTCCGAAACACGCATTCAAAACTTTGCCCCCGGCTTGCCGGTACTTGTCGGGTATCAGAAAATGAGTACCCGACAGGTACTGACACATATTTTTCTTCTACAGAGCAATTCTCTACGAAATCGGTCTTTTTTCTTCAATTTTAATTTTTGTATTTTTTAATCCGGCTGAAACTTTTTTGGTGCCTTCGGTATGCCCAAAGAAGCCATTTTGCATCATTAGTTTGTCCATATAATTTTCCATACAAATTCGGCAGCTGTCCATACAAAAATGATGTATGAAAATTCAAAAATCTGTATCTTTTGAAGGAATTTTTGATCGATTTGGTGTCTTCGGCAAAGTTGTAGGTATGGATACGGACTACACTGGAAAAATAATACACGGTAAAAAAATTTGGTGATTTTTATTTAACTTTTATCACTAAAACTTGATTTACAAAAAAACACTATTTTAATTTTTTTATTTTTGATATGTTTTAGAAGGCATAAAATGCCAACTTTTCAGAAATTTCCAGGTTGTGCAAAATCACTGACCGAGTTATGAATTTTTAATCAATACTGATTTTTCAAAAAATCGAAATTTTGGTCGTAAAAATTTTTCAACTTCATTTTTCGATGTAAAATCAAATTTGCAATCAAAAAGTACTTTACTAAAATTTTGATAAAGTGCACCGTTTTCAAGTTATAGCCATATTTAAGTGACTTTTTTGAAAATAGTCGCAGTTTTTCATTTTTTTAAATTAGTGCACATGTTTGCCCAGTTTTGAAAAAAATAATTTTGAAAAGCTGAGAAAATTCTCTATATTTTGCTTATTCGGACTATGTTGATACGACCTTTAGTTGCTGAGATATTGCAATGCAAAGGTTTAAAAACAGGAAAATTGATGTTTTCTAAAACCACCCACCATTTTCTATCGTCAATATCTCAGCAACTAATGGTCCGATTTTCAATGTTAATATATGAAACAATTGTGAAATTTTCCGATCTTTTCGAAAAAAATATTTTTGGAATTTTCAAATCAAGACAAACATTTTAAAAGGGCGTAATATTGAATGTTTGGCCTTTGTGAAATGTTAGTCTTGATTTGAAAATTCCAAAAATATTTTTCGAAGAGATCGGAAAATTTCACAAATGTTTCATATATTAACATTGAAAATCGGACCATTAGTTGCTGAGATATTGACGATAGAAAATGGTGGGTTGTTTGGGTGAAACTTAGAAAACATCAATTTTCCTGTTTTTAAACCTTTGCATTGCAATATCTCAGCAACTAAAGGTCGTATCAACATAGTCGAATAAGCAAAATATAGAGAATTTTCTCAGCTTTTCAAAAATATTTTTCAAAACTGGGCAAACATGTGCACTAATTTAAAAATGAAAACTGCGACTATTTTCAAAAGTCACTTAAATATGGCTATAACTGAAAACGGTGCACTTTATCAAAATTTCAGTAAAGTACTTTTGATTGCAAATTTGATTTTACATCGAAAAATGAAGTTGAAAAATTTTACGACAAAATTTCGATTTTTGAAAATCAGTATTGATAAAATTCATAACTCGGTCAGTGATTTTGCACAACCTGAAATTTCTGAAAAGTTGGCATTTTATGCCTTCTAAACATATCAAATAAAAAAATTAAAAATAGTGTTTTTTGTAAATCAAGTTTTAGTGATAAAAGTTAAATAAAAAATCACCAAATTTTTTTACCGTGTATTATTTTTTCCAGTGTAGTCCGTATCCATACCTACAACTTTGCCGAAGACACCAAATCGATCAAAAATTCCTTCAAAAGATACAGATTTTTGAATTTTCATACATCATTTTTGTATGGACAGCTGCCGAATTTGTATGGAAAATTATATGGACAAACTAATGATGCAAAATGGCTTCTTTGGGCATACCGAAGGCACCAAAAAAGTTTCAGTCGGATTAAAAAATACAAAAAAAATCGAATGACCGAAATCCTAGAGAACTGCTCTACAGACGAGAACTTGAGATCAAATTTGATACCTGCTTTGCTACGCGCGGTGGGAGACTCGGGGGCAAACTCGAGAGCAAATTTGGTGGGAAACAAATCGGGTAGCAAATGGTTTAACTTGCGATATTTTCGAAAAATGAAATTCTTTGAAATTTTCAATAGGATTACAAAGTTTAATAAACTTTTAGCATTTCTAGGCATGAATCAACCAATAATTATTGATTTTAAAGGTAAACGAGAGCAAAAAATAATAAAAACCCATATTTGCCCCCCGCGGTGGGCTTGTTTCGGTGGCAAATTTGCTACCCTAGCGGTGGGGATGACGGAGTTTTTTCAAGGTGGCAAATTTGATCTCGGTATTCATGAGCCGGGTGCAAATTTGTCAGAATCGGCAGCCTTAATCAAGACCGACATTAAAAAAAAAAAAACAAATAATACTTTAAGTTAACTCTGGAAATATGTTTTAAAGTGTTTAGATCGATCCGTTGTTTTTATTCTCCAGAAATCGCCGCCGACATCACGCTGGAAGCAATTCTCAAGGACTGGGAGTGGCTCTCGAAGAATCTGTTCCGCGTGATCAACGAGATGGAAACGGAGGAGGAAATCACAAACTTCACCATTTGCAAGATCCAATCACTGCTGGCGCACAGTTCGCGTACCACCGAGGAATCGTCCATGGTCGACCCGACCAGTTTCCACGTGATGGTGAGCAAGTTCCGCGAAAAGTTCAAAATGCCCGAGGACGAAAAGCTCGTCAGTCACTACTCGTGCAGTTACATCAAGAAGGTTCCCCGGCAGGGTCAGCTGTATCTGTCGTTGAACCATCTGTGCTTTTACTCGTACCTGTTTGGGGCGGAGAGCAAGCTGCGGTTCCGGTACAATGAGTTGACGGATATAAAAAAGTCTGGGAATATGATTACGATCAAGACGACGCAGATGAAGGAGTACACGTTTGCGTTTTTGTACTCGCCGTCGGAAGCGTACAACTTGATCGAGCAGATGTCGAAGATTACGATGCAGAAGTTGATCCAGGATCCGGACCGGCCGATCGTGGACCATGATCCGGTGGTGGGTCGCAAGATGGAGAAGAACGTGGGCCAAAAGACGGTGCTGTTGCGGGATTTGACGACGCGGCAGTTGAGCGACGAGTACCGGGCGCACTTCCGGCTGCCGCTGGCGGAGATGCTGGACGGGAAGATTACGGCGGCGCTTTGGACGCCGTACACGAAGAAGCACGTGAACGGGATGATTTATCTGTCCCAGAGCTACATGTGCTTCAAGAGTGATGTGTACGGACTGGTTGGGCTGGTCATTCCGTTGAACAAGATTATGAGCGTTGAGAAGAAAGAAGACCCGCACGATCGGTTCAGCAATCGGATCATCGTGACGACCTCGGATGCCAACATTTTCCTGTTTTCGCACATTCTGGATCGGGACTTTCTGATCGGTCGGATCTCGGATCTGCTGTCCAAGACGGTGACGTAAGTAACTCTTGAGGTTCACTTTTTTGGGGGTAGATTGAACCTGGTTCTTGTTGTAGTCCACCCAGGTACAGCGAGGACATCGACTGGACGAAACAGGAACCGCTGATGCACCTGTTCAAGGACCCGGACAACAAGGCGTTTGACGACCTGCAGGCGGAGAAGGTAAGCTACGAACACCTCTTCAAAAGCGAACAAATTTTCAAGAGTGTACCCTTGCAGCTCAAAAAATGGGAAGAACACTTCTCGATCTACGGCCGGGGCATTTCGATGTTCCGCACGACGGAGACGATCAACCTGGTCATCGACGGCATTCCGGACGCGCTGCGCAGCGAGCTGTGGAAGATCTACTCGGGCGCGATCAACATGAAGCTGATGCATCCGGGGCTGTACAAGGAGTTGGTGGCGCAGTCCGCGGGTCAGCACTCGTCCACGTTCGAGGAAATCGAGCGCGACCTGCACCGATCGCTGCCGGAACATCCGGCCTTCCAGACCAACATCGGCATCATGGCGCTGCGGCGGGTTCTGCAGGCGTATGCGGTGCGTAATCCGGAGATTGGTTACTGCCAGGCGATGAACATCGTCTCGTCGGTATTTCTCATTTACTGTGACGAGGAGGACGCCTTCTGGATCCTGTGCTGTCTGTGCGAGTCGCTGCTGCCGGACTATTACAATGACAAGGTCGTCGGGGCACAGATCGATCAGGGGTTGTTGGACGAGCTGATTGGGACGCATCTGCCGAGTCTGCACGTCAAGTTGGGCGATTTGGGCATGATCCGGATGATATCGCTGTCCTGGTTCTTGACCATCTTTCTGAGCGTGATGCCGTACGAGAGTGCGCTGCACATCATCGATTGCTTTCTTACCGACGGAGCCAAAGTGATATTCATTGTAAGTGCTTTTGATGATTTGAGTTGGCCAAGGGTCTCAACTAATTTGTAACACACTTGCAGATTGCGCTGAAGATCCTGGAATGGAACCAGGAAAAGCTCCTCAATTGTAAAGACGACGGTGAGGCGATGCAGTTGCTGTCGAACTACCTGATGGGCATTTACAACGACGAAGTTCAACAGATCAAAAACATGGACAAGGAGCGGAGTCAGTTGAGGGTAAGTTGTTCGTGAAGATTCTTAATCGTCCTAATTAATAATCATGTTTGCAGAGTCAATCGGTACAAACGCTGATCTACGACGCGTATCGTAACTTTGGCAAGCAAATCACATCCCAGCGGATCGAGGAGCTGCGAAACAAGCACCGGCGGTTGACGATCCACCAGCTGGAGAAGGACCTGGAGACGAGCTTCGTCAGGAACTACAAGGACAATGGGTAGGTTTAGGTTCTCGGATAACTGTCCGTTATTAATTTGGCATTCCCGTTGTAGTTACTTCGACGCCGACGAGCTCCGGATGCTGCTGTGCTACACCAAGGACGAGAAGATTACGCTCAAGAACTGCAGCCGGCAGACGAGCGTGGCCGGCGGTACCGAGCAGGTGTACGACGCGGCCCTGCTGCAGGACACGAAGAAGCGCTGCCGAGACAACCGGTACGACTGCTTCCGGGTAGATTTCGACACCTTCCGGAAGCTGTTCATCGAGCTGACCCCGTGGGGACACGTGCAGAACATTGACGTAGCCGAGAAGCTGTTCCGGCTGATGGACAAACAGGTCTGCGGATATCTCGAGTTCAAGCAGCTCATCTTCGCACTAGGGATCATCTGCTCGAAGCGGGCAACCGAAAAGCTGAAGCTGCTCTACATTCTGCACCTGCCACCGCTGTTGTCCGCGCAGGAGATCGAAAACAGCAGCAGCATGACCGAGTCGAAGGACTCGGACACGGAAGTCGCCACCGAAGCGGAAAGTTTCTTCAGCGACAACCCCATTGAAACCATCAAATCCTTGCCATCGCCAATCGACATCAGTCTGGAAGCGTCCGACGTGGAGAACCTCTCGCTGTCCCACTTTAACGCCGGAACGCCCAACCTGTCCATCGACGAGTCGTCCACCAACGCCGAAACGTCCTCCATTTTCTACGTTGACCTGCCCGTCCCGGTGGCGTCCACTTCGGCGGGCGGCAACCCAGCGGGCGAGGCCGAATCGTTCGGCTCGCGGTCGGACATCAGCGATCTGGGCTTCAACCGGATCAGCTTCGAGGACGCCAGCAGCAGCACGACCACCAACGGACGACGCGTTGCCGGTTATGGGGGGAACGAAACGCGCAGCATTAGCAGCCTGCGGATATTCCTGGACGAGCCGGACTCGAACTTTACCAACAAAACCATTCCGAACATGGCCCAGCGAAACTTTATCGCACTGTGGACCACGCTGCTGGAGATTCTGAACCGGGCCAAGCGGGTGCCGGACGCCGAGGTGCAGCAGGCTTGTAAGTGGGGAGATCCGTGGGGAATTTTAGCATTTAGGAAATCGAAACAAATATGAAATTGAAAATTTCTAAAAAAAAAATTGATTTGCATTTTTTTTAAATTTTATATTTCTTTATAAAGTAGTTGTTCGGTAACTGGGCGTTGTTTAACTGGGCTGCTTTTTAACTGGGCGCTCGATAACTGGGCCGTAGCCCAGTTAAAAAGCAGACAAACGTCAAAAAACCAAAACAAACCGAAATGACCGAGGGGTTAATGGATGCAAAAGCATGTTCAATAAATAATAAAAACTTTTTTCAAACTTTTATTTCATTTCAAGTCATAATTAAAGACATATGAAAAGTAAACATCGTAAATAAATTTGATTAACTTTTATTTTTATATTTCATCAGGAAAATATTATGCATCGGTGTTCCCCTCGTTATTTTTCGTTCAGCCCAGTTAGCGAGCAGCATTCGGTGACTGGGCTACGTTCTCAGCCCAGTTACCGAACAAATACTGTAATTAAAATTGGTTAATCGGACTAAAATTTAAAAAAATATATTTAAATTTCCTCAATTTTAAAATTTTTCAGATTTCTAAGATTTTTAAATTAATAAGTATCTTTAATTCATAATAAAAAAAATTAAAAGAATATATTTCCAAAAAATGTAAAACTCATAAATTAAAAAAAAACTACAACTCTTTAATCCCGGATTTTTTCAACAATCTAAAATTGTTTTGCTGAATAAACAAAATTTTATGATTATAAAAAAAATCAATTTCTGAAATGCTATTATTCTTAAATTGTTACACATTCTGAAATTAAAAAAAAAATATTTCTAAAATTTCTAAATTCTGAAATTTCGAAAAATTAAAATAAAATTAATAAAATTTATTTCATTAATCACAAAAGCTAAAAAATAATAATTCTAAAATTTTGAAATACCAAAATTGTGTGATTGTTCAAATTCTAATTTTTATTAAAATTTTACATTTCTGAAATGTTCAAATTTACTACAGTGGACTCTCTCGCTGTCGATATTGAAGGGACCGTCGAGAACGGGAGGTATCAAATTATAGAACGAAAAATCAAAGCTTCTTGAAGGGACTGAAACATTTATAGACAATATTGATATCGAGAAGATTGACGTTTTTGGCCGTCAATCTTTCCGTCAACTGTCTTTCTAAAAAATCTTAAATTCTAATTTTCTAAAAATTCTGATTTTTTGTTCTTAGAAAAATCTTGAATTCCTGTTTCTAGCATTCTAAAATTGCAAAATTAAACAAATCTAATTTTAATTCCAAGATTTTAAATTAAAAAAAAAACTTAAATTCTAAAATACCTAATACATAAACAAATTAAAATTTTGAAATTCTACAAGTTTCTATTTTGAAAGTTCTTAAATTCTAAATTTTCATAAATACTAAATTTTTTGTTCTAAGAAAATCTCAAATTATTAAATTCTGTAATTTTGAAAAATCTAGTTTCATTCATTCATTCTAAAATTACAAAATTAAAAATCTTAATTTTAATTCAGGATTTGAAATTTAAAAAAAAATTCTAAAATTTTAACATACCAAAATGTACATATGTACAAAATAAAATTTTACAATTCCTAAATTTGAAATTTCTAAAAATGTAAAAAAAAACTTTTTAAATATAATCTCAAATTCTTAAATTCTGATATTCTAAAAATTCTAGTTTCCAGATTTTTAAAGAATTTCATAATTTTAATTTGAATTCCATGATTTTAAATTTCTTTAAAAAAAAATCTTAAACATCAAAATGTATACAATCATTCAAATTTCACAACTCTATTTTTTTTTAATTTTTTTATTTCTCGGAAATCTTATATTCTAAATTTATAAAATACTGAATCTTTTGTTCTGAGAAAAATCTCAAATTATTAAATTCTGTAATTCGAAAAAATATAATTTGTAACGTACACTCAAATCCCGATGGTTTGACACCAACTGTTGTCAAACGAACGGGGTCACTTTTTAGTTTGACACCCCTTTTACACGGAGTTCATAACCGGCTCTGTGGCTTAATGGTTACGGCTTCTGTCTCCCAAGCAGAAGGTTCAGGGATCAAATCCCGGTCGGTACCTTTGAAATTTGGAATCAGGAATTTGAATATGAATAAAAACTTAAATGAATCAGGTGGGATTCGAACTCACACCTTAGGATTGGTGGTCTGGGACGCTAAGCAGTCGGCTATCAGAAGGTTTGCACTCTAGCAGTGAATTGATCCGTAGTGTTGAAACATGTTATCTCTTCTTCTCATATTATTAAATACGCGCTGATCCCTGATTTGCCTGAGGGGATTGGAAGTCTAAATATAGATCGAGTTTCCTTCAGATGCTTGCTTCTATGTTTAGGCGGGGCCGAACAATGCCCAGCGACCTCGGAATTGGACCGCAAGGAGCTCTGTCATTCTGAAACGGGTCGTTGGAAGCAGCGCGAGGGCTATCACCACCTCATACCCGGGACTGAGATAAGGTGTATCAGCATTCGGCATGTACACAGTCTGATACAAATTATACTTTCCCATAATTTCGCTACCGGTTAGCGGGTATTGGATTGGACCACACACACACCCCTTTTACACGGAGTTCACACACACTATCAAACGTTTGTGACAGTTTGACTTGACCAACCAACGGGGTACAAACTAAAAAAGTGTCAAACGAAAACGTGACCAACCACCGGGGGTTGAGTGTATTGATAAGTATAAAATTTAAAAAGAATCTTAATTTCTAAAAAATCTAAAGTTAAAATAAATCGCAAATTTAAAAAAATAAGCTCTGAAATTTTGGAATGTTAAAACTATATCATTTTATACTTTAAAAATTGTAAAAAGGGATACGATTCTTAAAACACTAAAAAATCATTGAATTTTAAAATAAAGCTGAAATTTTAAAATTAAACATGCTAGATATACTTCTAAAATTATTAAAAAACTAAAAATGTTAAAATTTTAAAGTTTTCGAAAATTCTTTAATTAAAGAAACTTAAATTCTTGAATTCTATATCTATATCATTTTATAATTTAAAAATTGTAAAAAGGGATACAATTCTTAAAACACTAAAAAAATCATTGAATTTTAAAATAAAACTGAAATTCTAAAATTAAACATGCTAGATATACTTCTAAAATTATTTAAAAAAACTAAAAATGTTAAAATTTTAAAGTTCTCGAAAATTCTTTAATTAAAGATATTTAAATTCATGAATTCTAAAGTCATTATTCTTAATTTTTTGAAATTCAAAGTATTTTTTTTAAGAATCTGAAAAAAGATTCCTAAGCTCAAAAAAAAAAATCCGGAATTCTAAATTTCGGTAATTAACTGCCTTTGAAAATTTCCGAGAGTCTGATTTTTTTTTAACGGAATAAGGAATATATATCTGAAGTATCTTTTGTCCCCCTTAGACAACACGCTAATTTCTCTGGGAGAAGACGCCGTACTAAACCGAAGTGAAGACAGCATCGAGAGCTTCACCCAGTTTTCGATACCAAACGAGGTTCGTCGGAACTACCAGCTCTGAATCCGAATGTTACTAAACCAGAATTCTACCATTTTAGACGGACCCCAACGGGAACCCCTCTGGCGGTGCCGGCCCCGTCCCCGCTGTTCCGCTGGACCGCAGCTCGGCTTCCGCCGCGTCCACCCCGAAGCGACATTCCGCGGGACGGAGAAGCGCGGACGGTGGCGGCCTCTGGGAGGTCACGCTGAACCAGTTTGTCGCGACGACCATCTCGGTGTGTGCCATCGACGAGCACTTTACGCAGCCGTTTTCCATCATGTCCCGCATCGAAATGCTCCAGAAGAACCGACGAAAGTGCAAAGCTTAAGGGCAAACACGATACGTAAAAAAGTCAGGCTGTTTTTGTTTTTATTGTGCAAAACATAAAGCTTACGTGCTTCTGCTTCGAAATAGAAAGGGCCGACAATCCCAAGAGTGGAAGAAAATACGGACAGAGTCCTCTCTCCCGGGTTGGAACCTGCTCTGCAAAGTGCTCTTGTGACAAAAGACGACAAAAAAAAAGTACGAACAAAATCACATTTTTAGGAAACTATTACAAAGCAAACAAAATAAGCAGCAGCTTCGTCCACGTGTGGCATTAAATTGACAAAGTTTTAGTGCATGAAATGTACCTTCTTTCACAAACAGCATATTTACCTAACAACACGGATAATATTGTGTAATCTCTATTAGGCCATTATGACAGATTATTGTTATCGGATGATGATTATTATTAATATAATGGAATATTTTTATCCTAACTAAGAGTTGATTTGTTGAATGTGAGGCTCTGTGACAATCCGAAATCACCTCTTAAAATTCTGCTCTTAACTTAACACTATGATCAAAATTTCTCGATTTTCTTTTTTGGTAACATCAAATTCGGGTCCTGCGACCCCATTTTAGTCAAATATTTTTATTAGTAGAATTCTAGTAAAATTTAAAAAATGTTGAATTCCATAACTTATTCCTGTTAAAAAATTTCTGAATTATTGATTTTTTTTAATTTACAAATTTTGATTTCCACATTTTTTGATTTTTGATTGATTTTAAAACTATTTTTCTAGAAGTTTAAAACAAATTTAAACATTCAAATTTTGGAATTAAAGAAGTGAGTTCTAGAATTTTTGAATCATTGTCCTTTAAAATTTTCGAATTTTATATGTTTACAGTTTCTAAATGCTCGCTTACTTTTTCAAAATGTTCTATGTACATATGAAACCCCTGGTGCATTGATTGTTTCGAAAAAAAAAAATCTTGAATTTTAGATTTATGATTTTTCTTTGTATTTAAGATTTTTTGGGGTTTTGAAAATTTGAATATTTAACTTTTAAAATAGATAGATTTTTTTTTGCAATTAATTTGTGAAACTATACTGCCGTTCTACGCATAACTGTCCCATGTTCAAAAAAGAGCAAATGAGAAAAACGCGATTGAAATTTTTCGATCGATTCCTGTGTTTCTACGCATAATTGTCCCGTGGGTCTCTATTCGCCCTATATATCCCTAATCACCCCGGTTAACATTATATTACCCTTATTTGTAATCCTCTTGCAGGCAAACAGGTAAACACGACAAAATGCTACGTAAAACTCATGATTTAGTGACTGAAAATACTTGGCGGGACAATTATGCGTAGAAGTTCAACGATGGGACAAACAGACTTGGTGTTGTTTTCAATGATTTTCTGAACAAAGTACTAGATTTTATGTGTTTTTCTTAAAGTATACGTAAAACTGAACTTAAAAATGATAAAAAGTCAGGATCGTCAAAAAATGACATGGGACAATTATGCGTAGAACGGCAGTATACTACCTACCTACCTAGTATACTATCTTTTCTTGCCATTCTCGAGCAACGAAACGGTCTACATTTCAATACCAGTGCTGAAAAGTAATTACAACACCTCAACACCTTTCATTTTTTGTTGGTTTTGCTTTCACTAAGACTATAATTTTGAAAATGTAGTAAGTTTCCAAATATAAATATGTAGGTGACCGATTCTTAGCGAAGCTACACCAAAATGTAAGTAAAAGTAAATCTTTCCCAGTTCCTGAGGGGAACACCCTTGAAGAGTATCGGGGCCGGCATTTACAAAGCGGATTCAGTGGCAGTTTCATTCTCAACTTAATGTTAACATGTTAAGGTTAACGTTAACATTCCATAGGTCGCCTCCCTAAGGTGTCGTGATAAGGTCCAGTTTGTGACGATACACTACCTTCCCTTTACTAAGCAATCGATTCCAGAAGGGAAAAGATCACCAGTTGTGTTGGTCCGAGCCGGGATTTGAACCCCGATCTACCGCTTACGAGGCGGAAGCGTTACCACTGAGCTACGTGGCTCGGTCAAAATGTCACTTTTTTCAATTTTCAATGTGATTTTTATATGAAAAATTTCATTTAAATTATGATCTAATAATTGCAATGTGCTTTAAATGCGTTTTCTTATCTGAAATGCCAAAAATATTGACCAAATAAGGTCTGCAAGTCATTGAATGGGAGAGGAGTTTTTCATAAATCTGCTCCTTTCGTTGTCCCGTCACGAAAAGAAATGGCTGGCAAAACTCAAATCTCAACCAAATCTTTCAGTTCAAGGAGCAAAAGATTCGTTTTTCAATTTGTGATAATGTGTAAAAGAGCAAAAGTTTTAAAAAATCAATCTGGCAAAACTGTGTCGATTTTTTTGGTGTGCCTTTTAAAATTCCAGTT
Source organism: Culex quinquefasciatus (assembly GCF_015732765.1). Classification (NCBI taxonomy): domain Eukaryota; kingdom Metazoa; phylum Arthropoda; class Insecta; order Diptera; family Culicidae; genus Culex; species Culex quinquefasciatus. The sequence continues at coordinate 179,255,016 of NC_051863.1, forward strand.
TTACGATGTTGTCCCGTCACGCTACATTTTCATTTCAGGAGAAGCACAGGTATAATATTGTTCATTATGCATGTCATTTCTATGTTGGAAAATCAATTATCTTTTCAAATATGTAATAACATTGGGGGGTTTCTTCTTTAATTGTGCCACTACAGTCAAAACGCAGAAAAAAACTTGGGAATTTTTCGAAAAGGAGCCGAAGAATCGGTCAGGTACACAAAAAAATAGTATTTTCGAAAAATACAGTAACTTGCGAAAATTTTTCAATTTTGCAATAAAAACTTATATAAAGTGAAAAAAAAAAAACATAAAAAATGTCGCTTCGTTTGATACCCATATTGCAAATTATAAAAATTGGAGTACTTTCTAAAAAATACGGTATTTTGTGAACAATTTTGAGTACATATTTTACTTTGAAACTTACTAGATTTTCAAAAATATATTCTTAGTGAAAGCATTGAAAATTTAACATGGTATGGCTGAATTTAGTCGATTTATAAAGATTTAAAAAATGAGTTTTAGTCTATTAGAATTATCGAAATAACGATGACGGTAGATTATCGTTATCGTTCTTTATCGAGCCTCGATAATTTTATCGTTAACAGCCTTTTAAAATACATATATGAGTACAGTCATCCCACATATTCGGAACACCCACAAATTCGGAACACTTTTGTGGTAATTTGTCAATAGGATGCAAAATGCAACTTTTCTGTCGTCCCTGCTATTTTTAGGACCTTTATTTGGACATTCTCTTGCTATTTCACTAATAAAAATAATACTTTTTGAACAAAAACCTTCATTTCAAGACTATCCTATCCAGAGCAGCAAAACACTGCCTCGAAATTGTCTGTTCCATAATTGTGGGATGTTATTGTGCCTCCCACAATTGTGAAACACCTGAATATGATTGATATTTTTACAAAAAAAAGTTATCAGACCATGTTTGAAACATCACTAAGCTTGAGATTTTTTAGTGTCAGAGTGTGAAGTCATTTTTTTTTGTAAAAAATATGTACTCCTTTTTTTTCTCTCCATGGAGAGAAAAAAAAGTTTGTTTACATCTTAAGAAAAAAGTGTTCCGAATTTGTGGATTTCACGGGTCAATGGTTTTCTTTAAAAACGTAAAAATGTACTGCCGGTCTATACATCTCGAAAGATCGCAAGAAAAGCTTTCACATAAAGGAAAAAGCAAATCATTATGTTAAATTACCGATTTTCTATGATTTGTGGAGTTTTTTTTTGAAAAGGTTCAATAAACTAAATTTTCAGTTTTTGCTATTTGGGTGTTTTTTAATACCCGTGACTCAAGGCGGTTTCAAAAACACCCAAAATGCAAAAACTGGAAATTTGGTTTATTGGACCTTTTCAAAAAAAAACTCCAGATTTGTTGAACATTGGCAGATCTGTAAACTGTTCCGAATATGAGAGATGACTGTATTGAAATTGAAGAAAAGTAAGGTTATTGGAATTCAATATTCAAGAATTCAGAAATTTTAAGAAATAAAAACCTTAAAATTGAGAATTTTGAAAAAAAATGAAGTTATTTTACATTTTATAATCAAAGAATTTAGAAAAATATTATGTAATTTTGGAAATAAAGGGTTTAAGGTTAAAGGACCTTTTTAAATAAAAGCTTTTTTAAAGTTCCTATAAGCATTGTGTTTCATATGTTTATAGGACCTTTAAAAAAATCTGTAAATAAATATCGAGAAATTAAATGTGAGAGTGTGTGCAACATGGAGTTAAACTTTCTGTGAAGTGGCTGTGAAGATTACCATGGCACTTTGAAAAGTTTAACTCCATGTTGCACGCACACACTCTCACATTTAATTTCTCGATAAAGTAATTTGATTTTTAGTATTTAAGCGTAACCACTGAACGGCCCTCAAAAACTCACAGCATACAATTCAAAATTGCCCAACTGACAGCATTCACACGCAACCCAAAACAAAAACAAACCCACCCGCGCTGCAGCGCTCTCATTTCTCGCAGCCCTTCGCCGGCTCTTTTCGGCAAAAATGTTGCAGCTGTTCGGTGCCGAACGGTCGATTCACTTCACACGACGGTTACGAAATGTCCCGCTCGGTTGCTGCACAAGAACCTGCTCCGGCGGTCCCAATAAAAGAAAACGTAAGTTTTGCTAGATTTTGTTGGAATTCTTTGACGTTGAAAACCGATTGAATTTTACAGCTCTGGACTCGGCGTACAAACCGGCCCTCGTCGAGGCCGCACAGCGGGATGTGGTTTCCCGTTCGGTGACCTGCGGTGGTGGTTCGAAACGGTTCAGTATGCTGTTGCCCCCGCCGAACGTAACGGGAGAGCTGCACCTGGGTCACGCGCTGACCTGTGCCATTCAGGACGTGATGATGAGGTGGAAGCGGAAGCAGGGTTACGAGGGGTTGTGGATTCCGGGGATGGACCACGCCGGGATTGCCACGCAGGTTGTGGTTGAGAAGCGACTTCGGAAGGAGTGTGGCGTTGGAAGGCACGATTTGGGCAGGGAGCGATTTTTGGAGGAGATTTGGAAGTGGAGGGAGGAAAAGGGACGGAGCATTGAGGGGGATTTGCGGGGGTTGGGATCGAGTATGGACTGGGACAGGGAGTATTTTACGATGGACGAGCAGCAGAGCAGGGCGGTTCGGGAGGCGTTTGTGCGGTTGTTTGAGGCGGGGCTGATTTACAGGGATAAATCGCTGGTGAATTGGAGTTGCTCGCTCGAGTCGGCCATCTCGGACATTGAGGTTGAAAACGTGGAAATTGACGGTCCTACCCCGGTGGAAGTTCCGGGATATAATAGGAAAATCATCTTTGGTGAAATGGTAGACGTGGCGTACAAAGTTCAAGGATCGTCCCAGGAGATTATCATTTCGACGACCCGGCCGGAAACGTTGCTCGGGGATGTGGCGGTGGCGGTGAATCCAAACGACGGGCGGTACGAGCACTTGCGCGGGACGACGTCCATGCTGTGGCATCCGATTCGGAAAGAGGAAATTCCGCTGGTTTTTGACGAGTCGGTGGACGCGGAGTTTGGCACGGGAGCGGTCAAAATAACGCCGGCACACGATCGGTACGACTTCGAGCTGGCGAAGCGGCATCGTCTGCCGCTGGTTGAGGTGATTGACTGCAAGGGGGAGGATTCTGGATGGGTTTGGCCACTTTACGGATCTGCCACGGTACGAAGCTCGGGCCAAAATGATGGACTATTTGACGAATGTTTCGTTGTTGCGAGGAGTTAAACCTCATTCGATGGTACTTCCGGTTTGTTCGCGGTCGAAAGATGTAATCGAGTTCCTGCTGAGGCCGCAGTGGTTCGTGCGGTGCCAGGCGATGGCCAACAGAGCGGTTGAAGCGGTGAAGAGTGGCCAGTTGCAGATCATTCCGGATCACTTTGAAAGGGAATGGTTTCGCTGGCTGGAAAACTGTCACGATTGGTGTATTTCTCGGCAACTCTGGTGGGGACACCAGATTCCAGCGTTTGAAATCAAGGCCAACGGCAAAACGTCCTGGATTGCGGCCACTTCGCTGGACGAAGCTCGCCAAAAGGCCAAATCTTCACTCAAAAGCGAAAACTTCGAAATCACCCAAGATCCAGACGTGCTGGACACGTGGTTCTCCTCATCGCTGCTGCCCTTCTCAACACTCGGATGGCCAACCAACCAAAGTCGCTTCTACCCGCTGGACCTCATGGAAACCGGCCACGATATCCTGTTCTTCTGGGTCGCCCGAATGGTCATGCTGGGACAACAACTTACCAACCAACTCCCGTTCCCGAAAATCCTCCTCCACGGCATCGTCTGCGACGAGTACGGCCGCAAGATGTCCAAAAGCCTTGGAAACGTCATCAAACCAGACCAAGTCATCCGCGGCATCAGCCTCGACGACCTCAATCGCGAAGCGCAACTCTCGCACGCGCAAGGTGTCCTCTCGGCCAGCGAGTTGAAGAAGTCGCTCGCCGGTCAGCGCCGAATGTTCCCCAATGGAATCCCCGAGTGTGGGACGGACGCGCTCCGCTTCACGCTCTGTTCCGCCAACGTGAAGAACCACTTTATCAACTTTAACGTGCAGGAGTGCCACACGAACAAGCTGTTCTTCAACAAGATCTGGCAAGCGACGCGTTACACGGCCGGGTGCGTCGAGAAATTTGGTGCGGATGCGAAGGGGGAGTTGCGGACGGAGGATCGGGACAGGTTGACCGAGATGGACCGGTGGATCGTTAGTCGGTTGGGCAATACGATTGAGACGTTTGAGCAGGCGCTTGAGAGCTACAATTTTCATCTGGCGACGGTGGCTTGGAAGACGTTCTTCTACAGCAACTTTTGCGATGTTTATTTGGTAAGTTTGAGGAATTGGATTGAATTTCAGAACATTAAAATTTTTAGACCCGAAAATTTAGTATTTTGGAACTTAAAACTCAGGATATTAAACTTTTAGAATTTTGGAATGATGAATTCAAGCATTTAAAAAAAATCTGAATATTTTAGAACTTTTAAACAAACAATTTAAGAATTTAGAATTTTAGACTGTTAGATTTTTTTTTGAATTTGTGAATGGCTCCGTGTTAGAATTACAGTCCAGATTAGATTATCAAAAGCCTGGACTATCCGCAGTTCGATTATCCCAAGGTTTTCATCGGACTTCGAATAATCGAATCATGAATTTCGGTTAGACCGAAGCCAACACTTACTTCCTCGTCCGACGGAAGGAGTGACTGGGACCGAACCCAACCCAATCTTGAATTTAAAAGTTCTAAATCACATAGGATACTTAAGCAAAAAAGCAAACGATTTTTTTGTGTGATTCAATTATCCGAAAAATCTGTACAAATTATAAATTGGTGATTTTAGAATTTTACAAATTTCAAAATGGTCCAATTTTAGAATTTCTTTATTTTGAAACTTTCGAATTAAGAATTTTACAAATCATGGAAATTCTGAAATTCTGTTATTAAAAAATTAGAATTACAGAAATAAAAACATAGAATAGCTTAGATTTTTTTTTGAATTTTTGGATATTTTTTAAATTTTTAGAATTATGTAGCAATGAATCTAAAAAAATAAAATAAAGAAATTAACAAAAAATCAAAAATTCTTTGGTTTTTCAATAGAATTTTTAGAAATTTATAAAGAAAGCTTCAACATTTTCAATTTTAGAATTTTATAAATTTTAATTTTTAGAATTTCACAAATTCATACTTTTGAACTTCAGAAATCTATAGACTGAGAAAATTTAAATATAAGGAATTAAAAAATAAATTGAAAAGCTTACATTTATTTAACCCTCTAACGCCCAGAGCTATTTGCTTATCGTAAAAATAGTAAATGGCTTAATTTTGGTACAATAATGCAGGAAATACTTTACTTTGACCCACAAACATCGAATTGGGACAAAAAAGTAGAATTTGAAGTGGTGCACCAGAGCACCATCAGGAAGATGTGCAACTTTTTTTTTTAAAACAAAATCTCGTTTTCTTCAAATCTATTGGTTCATTTGTTTGAAAACGCTTCGAAATATGTTAAAAAATACTTATTCTTTGCTGTAAGACCATATTTCTGAAGTATTAACTACAAACTCTAAAATCTCTGCATTTTCAGGTTTCTTTGTTTGGCTCATTCAAAACCCACAAACAAACATTTTCATGAAAAATGAGGAAAATAATAAAACTATCGGTCTAATATCAATTTTTTGTCTTGTTTATGAATAGTCAGAACGTTTATAAACTTTTGTTTTGATAAAAATGAGCTTTTTCTGTAATTTAGAAAAAAGTGCTCCTGAATATTAAGTTGCTCATATGCCTAGGTGGTGCTCTGGTGCACCAAATGAAAAAGGTTGAAAAACACTTAAAACCGGTCCAAACTCACAATGTTATTTACAGGGGTTCTTGTCCAAGGTTCAAATTATAGCAAAAAAATTTTTGCTTCATAAAATTTTGTGTTTGGTAATTTTTACGGGCTTTCGAAAACAGGTCTTATTTATTTCCCTAAAATTGGCCCATTTTTGTTTACATTTCACACTGTAACTTTGCTTGTGCTTAACCAAATTTGATGAAATTTAGGGAAATGTTAGTATACATTCTACATGAACACCTGCAACTTAAAGCACCATGAAAAGTTGTGTCAGTTCCGATATATTTGAGTTCAAAGTTCTGGTGCTCTGGAGTAACCATGGGCGGGAGAGGGTTAAAAAATATAACATTTAGGAAATCAAATCGTTTATTTATTCAAAAATTAAAAAAAAAATATAAATAGAGTTTCATAAAAGAAAAAAAAAATCATAAGATTTCATAAATATAATTTTTGAATTTCAGAATTTTATCAATTTAAATTTTCAGAATTTTTTGACTTTTGAAATTAATCTAAGTTTATGTCCCTCGGCTCTGACCAAAGTCGAGGGGGGGAGGGGGGGGGGGGGGAAATAAAAAAAAACATAAAAATTGAAATTACAAGCCTAGGTTTCAACATTTGGATGAAAAAAGTGTTTTAAAATGCATTTTACTGACGAGTTGCTTTCCAATCATTAGTTTTAAAAAAATCGAGGTATTGACGGAATTTCTTTTTCGCAAAAAACTTTGAAAAATATTTGCAACGGCCTTACTCTGGAATAAAAAAGTTTGTTTGGAAATTTGGAAATTATAAGAAGATTGTTGTGAAAATTAAATGTATTTTAGAATTTTTTTTTTATATTATACTTCTATAAATAATTTGCTTTAATTTATATTTTTTTATACAAAAAAAATTTTTTTTTATTCGGGACTTAAGATTTTGTGTTTTATTTGTTTATTAGGCCGATGCAAATATTAAAAAAAGTTTTTGTCCCTCGGCCCTGGCCGAGGTCAAGGGGGGAGGGGGCAAAAAAATAAAAAAATATAAAAATTTAAATAACAAGCCATAGTCTTCACATTTAAATGAAAAAAGTGTTTTAAAATGCATTTTACACTAGTTCAAAAACAAAAATTGTATCGAAAAAAAAGGTTTTGCATCGAAAATTTTCAAAAAATCTTAAGATTTTTTAATAAACCCAAACATGCTAAAAATGATTTTAAACGCAGAAGAATGTATTTTAATTTGATTTCAGCTGGTTGCACTTGAATTTTCATTGAAATTTTGAAGTTTATCGTAAAATATTTTTTTGCCCCCTGATTTTTCGGGGCAATTTTGAAGGGGGTGACAAAAACTTTTCAAAATATTTGTACCAGCCTTAAACATAAAAAAAAACCTAGAAATGTTATTCAAAAAGTAAGAAATTCAGAAGCAATAAAAATTTTGAAAATCACCAAATTTGTAGTTTCAAAAATTTAAATTTTCAGAATTTCATAAATTTGGATTTTTAGAATTTTATAAGTTTTTATAGAATTTCAGATATTTTAACTTTCGAAAATTTCGAATTTATGAAATCTATTTTAAGTAATATTGTTGTAGAAATTAAAACGATTTTCGATAAAAAAATTGTTTAAAAATTCTATAAATTACATCCTTAGAATTTTTTTTAGTAATTCTGGATTTCTGCATTTTAAACCTTCAGAGTTTCAATGTTGTAGTTTTAAATTAAGTAAGTAATTGTTATTCAGAATTTTTCTTTAGGTCTACACCCGAACATGCGACGTGGGACTGCATAAATCTTCAGCTGCTGCCGGAAGGGTGTATTCCGAAATTACCGAAGTGTCATTCAAAATTCAAAAATTAAAAAAACAGTACAAGCTTTAAAAATTTACAATTATAGAGTTTCAAAAATTAAAATTTTTCAGCATTTTTTAAATTTGGATTTTTTGATTTGAATTCGAAAAATTTAAATTTTTACAACCTGGAACTTTTTTTTTGAACAAAAAAAAAAAAAAAAATCTTAAATTTAGAAGCAATACGAATTCTAATAAATTACACTTTTTTAGCTTCAGTAATTGAAATTCTAAGATTAGATAAATCTCGATATTTAGATTTTTTTTTGACTTTTAGAAATTGAATTCTTGGAAATTTAAAATATTGTTGTAGAAACTTAATTTATTTTCGAACGTAATTTTTTTATAGTACAATTTTAGAAATTATAATTTTAAGAATTGAATTTTTTTTAACAATAGAATAGAAATAATACAAATTTTGAAATTATGAACTATTGAATCTTAAAACTTAAGAGTTTCAATGTTGTAGTTTTCAATAAAATAAAATATGTTATTCAAAAATTCCGAAATTTTAAAACATTTTAAACAAAAAAAATACAAATTTAGAGCTTCAAAAATTTTTATTTTCGGAGTTTCATATATTTGGAATTTATAATTTTTTCAATAGTTCCATAATTTATGAATTTATGAATTTTTTTTTTTTATAAATTTAGAAAATTTTCAATTCAAGAAATTTGTTTTCTTTTTGAATTTAAAAGTTTACAAATGTTAAAAATTTAAAATTCAAGAAATCAAATTTTTTTAAAATTAAAATTAATTTGTAAAAAAAGTGTATCATACAGTCATCCCTCATATTCGGAACCGTTTACAGATCGGTCAATGTTCAACAAACCTTGGAAAATCGATAATTGAACATAATGATTTGCTTTTACCTTCATGTGAAAGGTTTTCTTGCGATCTTTTGATTGATGTATAGACCGGCTGTACATTTTTACGTTTGATATCAAGTTTTTGAAGCAAAACATTGACCCTTGGAAACCACAAATTCGGAACGCCTTTTTCTTACGATGTAAACAAACTTTTTTTTCTCTCCAGGAGTACATTTTTTATACAAAATAATGACTTCATACTCTGAAACCAATAAAACTCATGCTTAGTAATGTTTTATGAATGGTCTGATAACTTTTTTTGTGAAAATATCAGTTAAATTCAGGTGTTCCACGATTGTGGGAGGCAATTTGGAGGCAGTGTTTTGCTGCTCTGGATAAAATAGTCTTGAAAGGCAGGTTTTTGTTTAAAAAGTTCTACTTTTACCAGTGAAATAGCAAGAGAATGTCCAAATAAAGGTCCTAAAAATAGTAGGGTCGACAGGAAAGTTGCATAATAAAAAAGGCGCTTTAGATTGTTTTCAGTTGATTTCCATTTAAATTTTCCAGTTTTATGAATAATTTTTTTTGTCAAGAAAAACTTTTCTAGATCTTGTTCCTCCCTAGCTCCGTACCTATCTTAAGCGGTGTATGCACTTCGGAAGAAATCGGTCAAGAAAAAAATCAAATGGGCAGCAGCGACAGCGAAAGCGGGCCAGAGAGGGTGAAGAAAAGCCCCAAGAAATCTCTCCCTCTCCTTTGTTCTGCTGTTCGCGAAGCTGTTTCTTGACCCCTTTCCTTCCGATCTGCATACCAGCCTTTATGCATTGCTGCTCGTTTTGAGAGTGATGTTATAAATTTGGTAACATTTTGCATCCATTAACCCCTCGGTGATTTCGGTTTGTTTTGTTTTTTGACGTTTGTCTGCTTTTTACTGGGCTACGGCCCAGTTATCGAGCGCCCAGTTAAAAAGCAGCCCAGTTAAACAACGCCCAGTTACCGAACAACTACTGTATTTGGGATTCAAGCTCTGGTCATCCAAGAAAAAATGCCAAATAAGTTAATTCATATCTTCCCCTGTTCCTCAGGAAACTACAAAAGTCCACATGAACCCAGGGTCCGCCTCCAAAGCCGCCAATCACTGCCAAATCCTCCAGCACTGCCTTTCCCTCGGCCTCCACTACATGGAAGTGTTCACCCCCTTCCTAGTGGCGCAACTGAGGCCACACCTCCCAGCCCCAAACCCAGCCTCCTTCGACCCCACCGCCTGGATCGACGCCCAGCTCGAATCCGAAGTGGCCGAGCTGCTGGAAATCTGCCAAAGTGTGCGCACTGCCAAAGCCGAATCCGTCCGGCCACCGATCGTCCGAAAGCACGATCCGGTGCTGCACTTGCTGTCCAAATCGACCCGGCTGACGGAACTGCTCCGATGGCAGCAAGCGGACAACGTCGTCGGCCAGTTGACGCTGTGCAACGGAGTGGTGCTGCACGAGAGTGAGGATCGGTTCGAGGAGCATCGGTTCACGGTCAGTTCGGCCGCTAGTCACGTGTGTTCGTTTGGGATTGTGACGAACCTGGAGCGGGGTGGCGAGAGGATGGTGGCTTCGGGGCAGGAAAGTGGGAATTCGAAAAAGTTGGTCAAGTTGGAGTCGGAACTGGACCGGCTGCTGGCAGCGGTGGGGAACGAGGGATACCGGAAGTCCGCCAGTGAGGCTGTGCAAAAGAAGCACTCGGAAAGGGTGAGGAATCAGGGTGGAAATTGATTTTGAATATTTTACTTAGTTGTGTTGAATTTGTTTCAGATCAAACAGCTGCAACTTCAAATACAGGACATGCGGAAAATTGTGATCTAAAAGATGCATTGAAAATGTCAGGTGAGTCGTTGAATTATAGATTTCTGTTGAGTATTTAAATTGAACCATCCACAAGTTTTAACTTTTCTAAAACAATTCGAATGATTCCTTGATTTTTTTGTTTACCTTTTAATTTTTTTTTCATAAAAACACATAAGTGCTTATAACTTTTGATAGGGTTGTCAGATCTTCAATCTTTTGGACTCGTTGGAAAGGTAATACCTTTCTAAAAATGCATAACATGACGGAACATCATGAACAAATGACGCCCAAAACACGAATTATCCTGCAAGGCGTGCGCGCTCCTCCAACGTCCAAAATCAACTCAATGTATAACATGAAGGAATATCATACAAAACCCATCCTTTTTACAATTTTTCATCTGGGTTATCAAAATACCTTTCCAACGAGTCCAATATATTGAAGATCTGACCACCCTATTAAAAGTTCTTAGCACTTGAGTGTAATTTATACACTTTTTTAGGCTGGATCTCAAATATTTTGATGAAAACGTTGTCCGAATCAACGACCCATCGTAGTCAATCAAAAAACACATAATCAAAAAATCTTTGCAATGAGTCCAAGAAATTGAAGATCTGGCAACGCTGTCACAAGAAATTAGTAATGAAGCTTAATTTTTTCAACATACTATTTTAATTAAAAGTATTTACTACAGTCGTGCCCCGGTTTTGCACGCCTCGGTTTTGCACTGCCCCAGTTTTGATTCGTTCAGCTGGCTCGGTTAAGCACGGCTCAGTGCTTAACTGAAGCACCGAGCTTATGGGATTTTGGCTATATGGGAGAAATTAGCTATAACCGTATGAAAAATAATACTAACATCAACAATTTTTAGTGTTTTAGAATCGCGATGATATCAGCTATCGATTGAAAATGATGAAAATTTTTGCTATTGCAATATCGGGCTTTTTTATACATTTCGAATGTATTTTTTTAAAAATAGAGCAGTTCTCTCAGATTTCGGTCATTCGATTTATTTTTGTATTTTTCAATCCGACTGAAAGTTTTTTGGTGCCTTCGGTATGCCCAAAAAAGCCATTTTGCATCATTAGTTTGTCCATATAATTTTCCATACAAATTTTGCTTTAAAGAAAGTTGATAGGCTCACTATAAATGGCTAGGCGCTTATACTTACATCAAACCCTACGTAATGTACCACCCCCGGCCGAGTTAAAATGCGTAACCGGAAAAGAAGGTGTGCATGCCTGGCACGAACACTCAAAGCGTGTTCTAGCGTGTTGCTCGTACTGACTCAGAGCAAGGGTGAGATGTAGGTGTAAGGGCAGTGCGTGTTCGTCGGGAACCTAGTGCATAAGATCGGTCAAGGCCCGTTCTTACACTGAAAATTGCGAATTGCGAATAATTTTCCATACAAATTTGGCAGCTGTCCATACAAAAATGATGCATGAAAATTCAAAAATCTGTATCTTTTGAAGGAATTTTTTGATCGATTTGGTGTCTTCGGCAAAGCTGTAGGGATGGATATGGACTACACTGAAAAAAAAAATGATACACGGTAAATTTTTTATTGTGATTTTTTATTTAACTTTTTGTCACTAAAACTTGATTTGCAAAAAAACACTATTTTTAATTTTTTTCATTTTTTTATATGTTTTAGAGGACATTAAATGCCAACATTTCAGAAATTTCCAGGTACAAAAAATCTTTGACCGAGTTATAAATTTTTGAATCCATACTGATTTAAAAAAAAATCGAAATATTGGTCGCAAAAGTTTTTCAACCTCATTTTTCGATGTCAAATTGAATTTGCAATCAAAAAGTACCTTAGTGAAATTTTGATAAAGTGCACCGTTTTCAAGTTAAGGCCAGTTTTAGGTAACTTTTTTGAAAATAGTCGCAGTTTTTCATTTTTTTTTTAAATTAGTGCACATGTTTGCCCACTTTTGAAGAATTTTTTTTTGGAAAGCTGAGAAAATTCTCTATATTTTGCTTTTTTGAACTTTGTTGATACGACTCTTAGTTGCTGAGATATTGCCATGCAAAGGTTTAAAAACATGAAATTGATGTTTTCCAAGTCTCAGCCAAACAACCCACCATTTTCTAACGTCGATATCTCAGCAACTAATGGTCCGATCTTTTCGAAAAAAATATTTTTTTAAATTTTGAAACCAAGACTAACATTTTAAAAGGGCGTAATATTAAACATTTGGCCCTTTTAAAATGTTAGTCTCGATTCAAAAATTTTGAAAATATTTTTTTCGAAAAGATCTAAAAATTTTACGAATGTTTCATATTTTAACATTGTAAATCGGACCATTATCGACGTTAGAAAATGGTAGATTATTGGGTGAGACTTGGAAAACATCAATTTTCATGTTTTTAAACATTTGCATGGCAATATCTCAGCAACTAAGGGTCGTATCAACAAAGTTCAAGAATGCAAAACATAGAGAATTTTCTCAGCTTTTCAAAAATATTTTTTTCAAAAGTGGGCAAACATCTGCACTGCCCCTGATCGCATAAATGTCCCATATGCATTTTCATCGATTTCGAGTTATTGATGCAGTTTGGTTCAAAATCGTGTGCTCTTTCAAAAGAGCCTATAACATCCAGTAAAAAAAAAAACTGCGACTATTTTCAAAAAAGTCACCTGAAAATAACCTTAACTTGAAAACGGTGCACTTTATCAAAATTTCACTAAGGTACTTTTTGATTGCAAATTCGATTTTACATCGAAAAATGAGGTTGAAAAATTTTTGCGACCAATATTTCGATTTTTTGAAAAAATCAGCATTGATTCCAAAATTCATAACTCGGTCAAAGATTTTTTGCACAACCTGGAAATTTCTGAAAAGCTGGCATTTGATGTCCTCTAAAACATATCAAAAAATGAAAAAAATAAAAAAATAAAAATAGTGTTTTTTTGTAAATCAAGTTTTAGTTACAAAAAGTTAAATAAAAAATCACCAATTTTTTACCGTGTTTCATTTTTTTTTCAGTGTAGTCCATATCCATACCTACAACTTTGCCGAAGACACCAAATCGATCTAAAAATTCCTTCAAAAGATACAGATTTTTTAATTTTCATACATCGTTTTTGTATGGACAGCTGCCAAATTTGTATGGAAAATTATATGGACAAACTAATGATGCAAAATGGCTTTTTTGGGCATACCGAAGGCACCAAAAAAGTTTTAGTCGGATTAAAAAATACAAAAATTAAAATTCTAAAAAAAAGACCGATTTCGTAGAGAATTGCTCAACATTAAAAAAAAAATCACAAAACTACGTATTTTTGAAAAAAAAAAATACTCAAAACTTTAGTTTTTTACAATATGCGTATCAAATGATCTGGATTTTTTCTTACATTTCGTAAGATATAACACATTTTTTTGAAAATACTAAATTTTTTCTCAAAACTACGTATTTCTGAAAAAAAAAAATAACTCAAAATTTCATTTTTTCACAAAATGGGCATCAAATGATCGTTTTTTAAAAAATAAATTTCGAATGTATTAACAACTTTTTTTTAATACTAAAAAATGTCACAAAACTACGTATTTTCTATAAAATACTCAATGTTTCATTTTTTTTCAGTATGGATATCAAATGATTGGGAATTTTCCGTACATTTCGAATATAGTATGATTTTTTTAAATACTGAGAATGCAGGCCAAGGGTGTATGATACTGATGATACTCGTCGGTTGACAACACCCAGGCGAGGAACATCCCGGAAGGAGCCCAACTACATCCGTAGTGCTGTTTGGAGAAAACAGCATGGCTCTGGTTCCTTGCAAGTGTCCTATTTTCTTACCTCCACGTTGGCTTGGTTTAGTCATCATGATGACAAGGTGTAACCTAGCTGGTGGCCTGTGGAAACGACTCGTAAACCTTTGACCAGCGAGGGTCAGAGTAGAGACGGCTAGAAGAAAGGGGCGCGTCAATGTGGGAAAGGGAAGTAATTTGTGATTGTAGACGGTATTGTTTTGATTCGCAGTATGTTGAGTCAACTGCTGTGGATGTACCTGAAACATCGCACAACGGGGTTTCTCTTCTCTTCATTCTCAGCTACCACCTATCTCCTATTTTTATTTTGCTCTTCTGATTCCTAATTCTTCACTGATTCTTCTATTTAATATCCAACATTTGATTTTAATTTTACTAACTTTTGATTCTCTTATCTCTCAAAGCTTTTCCACTCTTTTCTATCAATTGATACTGCTGTAACAAACTTTGTTTTGTTTTTTTTTCTTTAAAGCTATACTTTTCCTTAATGTACTAGTAATATCAAGTCTTTTTATCATTCGCCTAATCTTTTTTGATTTTATTGCGAATTTATTTATTTGAATAATTCTTTTTCTGTCCTATAAATTATCATTACTATAATCTAAGCTTGTTTTGTATCTCTATTTATTAACTATTGTCTAATTTTACATCTAATACATCTAGCTTCTCATTTTTATTCTTCAAAATACGCTCATCATTCTCTTACTATTGATACTTGATTTTTATAAAATAAATTCTCTAAAATTGTTTTCAATCTTCACCTTTTTTTTTCAAACAAGTGAGGTTTGAGCCCTTACTCAATTTATGGAATGGTTAAAGGATTAACACAAATATTACTATTGTACTTTTGGTAAATTTTTATAACATGCTTAGGACCAAAAATTGTAACAAAACACCGCGACAAAAGAATTAGCAACATATAAACACGACTCAACACTAGGAAAGATTTCAGGAGAAAACAATACACAGTAAATAACTAGTTTTTGAATTCAAACTAAAAATAAAACAGTTTTTGCTTTAATGAAAGTTGATAGCTGGAGTTTTTTTTGAAAAGGACCAATAAACCAAATTTCCAGATTTTGCTTTTTGGGTGTTTTTGAAACCGCCTTGAGTCAGGGATATTGAAAAACACCCAAAAAGCAAAAACTGGAA
The DNA here is from genome assembly GCF_015732765.1 of Culex quinquefasciatus. NCBI lineage: Eukaryota > Metazoa > Arthropoda > Insecta > Diptera > Culicidae > Culex > Culex quinquefasciatus. The sequence continues at coordinate 179,270,266 of NC_051863.1, forward strand.
ATTTGGTTTATTGGTCATTTTCAAAAAAAACTCCAGATAGGCACACTATAGATGGTTAGGCGCTTATACTTACATCAAACCCTACGTAATGTACCACCCCCGGCCGATTTAAAATGCGTAACCGGAAAAGAAGGTGTGCATGCCTGGCACGAACACTCAAAGCGTGTTCTAGCGTGTTGCTCGTACTGACTCAGAGCAAGGGTGAGATGTAGGTGTAAGGGCAGTGCGTGTTCGTCGGGAACCTGGTGCATAAGATCGGTCAAGGCCCGTTCTTACACTAAAAATATCGAATTGCGAATTTTTTAGGCTGTATCTCAAATATTTTGATAAAAACGTTTTCCGGATCAATTATGCGACCCATCGTAATCAATCAAAAAATCTTTTCAATGAGTCCAAGAAATTGAAGATCTGGCAACGCTGTCACAAGAAATTAGTAATGAAGCTTAATTTTTTAAACATACTATTTTAATTAAATGTATTTACTACAGTCGTGCCCCGGTTTTGCACGCCTCGGTTTTGCACTGCCCCAGTTTTGATTCGTTCAGCTGGCTCGGTTAAGCACGCCCTAGTAGCATTTTAAGCTTTAAGTAGGCCATAAAAGCCTTTTTAGGCCGTATGGGGGTTTTCAGAACCATGATAAAACCTGTAAGTTTAAAAATGTTACTAGGGCGGCTCAGTGCTTAACTGAAGCACCGAGCTTATGGGATTTTGGCTATATGGGAGAAATTAGCTATAATCGTATGAAAAATAATACTAACATCAACAATTTTTAGTGTTTTAGAATCGCGATGATATCAGCTATCGATTGAAAATGATGAAAAATTTTGCTATTGCAATATCGGGATTTTTCATACATTTCGAATGTATTTTTTAAAAATAGAGCAGTTCTCTAAGATTTCGGTCATTCGATTTTTTTTTGTATTTTTCAATCCGACTGAAACTTTTTTGGTGCCTTCGGTATGCCGGCTGCATCATTTGCATCATTAGTTTGTCCATATAATTTTCCATACAAATTTGGCAGCTGTCCATACAAAAATGATGTATGAAAATTCAAAAATCTGTATCTTTTGAAGGAATTTTTTGATCGATTTGGCGTCTTCGGCAAAGCTGTAGGGATGGATATGGACTACACCAAAAAAAAATGATACACGGTAAATTTTTTTTTGTGATTTTTTATTTAACTTTTTGTCACTAAAACTTGATTGGCAAAAAAACACTATTTTTAATTTTTTTCATTTTTTTTAATATGTTTTAGAGGACATCAAATGCCAACTTTTCAGAAATTTCCAGGTTGTGCAAAAAATCTTTGACCGAGTTATAAATTTTTGAATCCATACTGATTTAAAAAAAAAAGTCGAAATATTGGTCGCAAAAATTTTTCAACCTCATGTTTCGATGTAAAATCGAATTTGCAATCAAAAAGTACCTTTTTGCAATTCCGTCGTGAAACTACTTACTTTTCCTGTCATTCTTGAACGACGAAATAGCCTACTTTTCTGTACCAGAAATAAAAGATTCGAATAGCAACACTTTTCAAAATAAATGCTGAAAAGTTCTACTTTTCAGCCCTGAAATGGGTGCTGAAAAGTTGAACTTTTCAGCACTTGTTTCGAAAAGTAACACTTTTCAACATTTTTTTGATTTAAACGATTTATTGACAAAATACAAGAAAATTTGACTTAAAATTTCACTCAATGGGTGTTTTACGGAATTGTTGTATAGAACTCGTTGCAAAACTTGAATGTTGTATGGAACTCGTTGCAAAACTTGATTTTTTCAGCACTCGACGTATTTATCCAACTCGGTGAACCTCGTTGGATAAATGTACGACTCGTGCTGAAAAAATCCTCTCTTTGCAACTTGTTGCATAAACTACTATAGTGAAATTTTGATAAAGTGCACCTAAAAAATGTCACAAAACTACGTATTTTCTATAAATAGGGGAACTATACCCTTTCTCAGCCTATTTCTATTATCGGCCTATCAGCACTTTGATCATGAATTACAGCTTTCATAAAGTGTTTTTGACTGTTCCAAAGTAATAAATAGCTCAAAGAAAGGTGAGCAAGCAACTCTACATAGTTGATACATCTGAAAATGTCGATTTAATAACGGAAAACGGCAAAAGTGATGAGAATTGGTTGAACGGCTTAGAGTGATTAAAATGGGTATATTTCCCCTACTCAATGTTTCATTTTTTTCAGTATGGATATCAAATGAATGGGATTTTTCCGTACATTTCGAATATAGTATGATTTTTTTAAATACTGAGAATTTTCACGAAACTACATATTTTCAAAAAAAAAAAAATAGTGAGTGTATGTACGTAGTTTCGTGAAAATTTTGAGTATTTTCAAAAAAGGTTGTTATTACATTCCAAATGTATGAAAGAGTTCCGATCATTTGATACCCATATTGCATTGCAGTTTTGTGAAAATGTTTTCAAATAAATTTGTTATTACAATCGAAATGTATGAAAAAATCGCAACCAATTGATACCAATATTGCAAAAACTGAAATTTTGAGTAATTTTTCGAAAATACGTAGTTTTGCCCACCCACAAGAATGACGAGTGAATCCCAGTCAGTGCAATTTGAATTCTGAAACGGAATCTAATTAGATTATAATTTTGGGATTAAAGTGGGGATATTTCCCCAAGATTCCGTTTTAGAATTGAATTGAATTGACTGGGATCTAATCAATGAATGGCAGAACATGCGTACTTCATTTTCAAGAGATGATAATCGCATTTATTGAGAACAAGTTATTACTTCAATCAGACGAGACATGTTTTTGTTTCGTACAGTCATAGTGCCTTGTCTGGGTCTCCTGGCGATCTTCCAAACTCATCAGTCTGTCACTGTTCTATATCAAGATCACCATGAATCTAACAAAATCCTGGCTCCTGCTGATTTGCGCCAAGACCTTGACGACCTTGTCACAACAACAAATCTGGAATGCTCTCTGAAAAGCCTAGGGCCTAGGCGCCATCTTTTTGATTTGTTCTACCAACCAGAGGTCCTCGGAAATTGCACCGGGAACTCGGATGATCTTCCGAACTAGCGGCGAACCTTCGTGACATGAAGCTGCACAAAAGCTAAAATGCCGGTGTAGAGCTCTACGCCGCGATTTGGCTCATTACGAACGGCAGCGGATTGAGAGTGCGGTTCAAATCCAGCGGGCTCGGGAAAAGGTTTTCGAGGAGTTTCGCTTTTTGACACGAAAAATAAAATGATATTTCATACATCGAAATAGGCCTATAATTGGTACAACCTCTGTTAAATCATGATATTGATGGTAATTACTTTCTGTGCAACCGTGTCTCTCGAGAATCAACAATGTGCAATGTCGGTCGAGGCCACAGTCTGTGTTCATCCAGAATTCTAGCTAAACAAGACCCAAAAATCCACCATGCTTTTTCCAAAGCCGGTAGGACGACCTCCCTTAGTCTGTTACTTGCTGGTAACCTTCGCTTCTTCTACAACTGACCCCAATCCGGATATTTGCCAGCTAGCAGACTGTTCAATCCGCCAACTACCCTCAGTTCAACATCCACTGTGTACGTCAACCTTCGAAATGTTGACACTTCGGCCGGCAACGCCGCTCCGCAGATTCCCAACGTCCCCCAAAGGACGTCATCTGTTCGATCTGTTCTACGACCCAGGGAATTGCATAACGATGAGCTTAAGTTTTAAATCTTTTCCCGAGATTAACTACCTATCGGTCCACGTGGACATCACATGCCAACGCGAATCCGGAGTCCTGTTCATCTACGACTCCTGGGACGTCCTGGGTTCGCGCTGCATTAACCACGTTTCGCTTGACGACGGATTGGCCCAGGCGTGCAACTACCACGCCCACGAGCAAGTCCGGTTCACTGCCATAGGCAACGATACCATGCTGGTTGAAGACCTAGCCCCGTTCTTACCGCCGGGAATTCGAATGATCTTCCGAAAGGTCGCGAATGATTCGGTGCGTCACCAAACTCCGAAGTGCCAGTGTCGAATCCTACGCCGCGACTTGGCAAAGGGTGTGCGGTGCGTCCAATACCATCAGCGACTGCTCGACGAGGCGGAGCAGTTGCGCGAAATCCGTCGACGAATTGTCCAAGAGTTTTGGACCGCACTGGGGATTCTGGTGGCATCGTGCAGCTGTACCGTGGTTGTGAAATGTTGGGCCACTAGGAAGATCAGTGACAGTGAGTACGGTGGAAGCCATGCTTGAAGCGGGACCTCGTATCGTGCTTTCTCTATGAACATAAAAGAAATATTCATCAACCATACAATTTAGACAGGTGTCCATTGTCCGTACAAAAACACTTTAGAAATAAATATGATTTTGAAAAATCTATTACCAAATTTGCCTACCTGACATATGACGTCTTGGTGTTCATCAAGCTTTCATAGCATGCTAAGGAAAATTTGATGCTTTTTGATGGAAAACCGTTGGTTCCGGAGATATCGGATGTTTTGCCAATGCGCCAGCTCTAGGTACAACGAATCCGTGTGCTCTCTTCGGGAAAAGTGGTCTCCAGACCATTCCCCTTAGGCCTGACCATACCAGAAGTTGGCGCTTGATTCTCTTAGACCTGTAGGAGCGTTTGAACAAAAAGTCCAAATTTCCCATAGTAGTTCCCGTGTAAACTTTAACCCTGATGCGCGCAGACAGTTTACAATCAAATGCGCTGATATTTGGCATAAGAGCTCCTGTGGGCATGCCCTACAAGGGGAGCCATACTGAAAACACTAAAATCAAATCTAAATTGATAGATGAACTTTTTGAAAAACGTACCCACCCTATAATATAATCTTCTATATATATAAAAAATTTCGACGGTTTTGTTCGAACGCGAATCAGTTCAATACGGAGCGTCGGATCGAGGTGATCTTTGTTGCGTTGGATTCGTATAAGCCCAAGGAAGGTTCTTACACTAAAAAGTGATAACTTTGGCCACTCTGGAACCGATTCCGGAAAATCTGCAGGTTGTATGGGTAAAGGTCCGTAAAATCAAATTTCGATCACAGGAAAACTTCAAGAAAGGAGAAAAATACAGGACAAAGAAGAAGATGAGATCAATATGAATGTTTAACCAATACTTTCAAGCATTTGATTTGGAATTTAATCTTATAAAAATTTTAGGTTTTATTGTTATTCCAGTATTTAAGTCTTTAATCAAAAAATATTGTTTACGTTGTGGTTTCAATTTTAGTTTCATTTTTGCCAAAAGCATTTTTTTAATTTTAGTTTATGAAAGTTTATGAATTGTTAATCTATTGTTAATAGCTGATGTTTTCTTCCAGCCAGGTCGTAAAAACTTTTAAAAAATCAATAGATTGGATTAAAACTAAACATTGATTTTTACAAAATATTCATTATTTTGCTGTTTGCTCAATTTCTTAAAATAATTATGTTCTTAAAACGATCGTTTCAAAAAATTTGCAAATTATTAAAAAAATCATTTAAAAAAGTAGCAAAATGAAACTTGTTTGGGCCTTCGGTATGCCCAAAGAAGCCATTTTGCATCATGAGTTTGTTCATATAATTTTCCATACAAATTTGGCAGCTCGTCGCTCTCGTGCTTACTTAACGTATTTCGATTTTGGGCCAAATTGAGTTAAGAACGCCATTTTGTGCAGCTCGCAATGCCTCACATTTTGACCTTCACAGATCCCCAAAATTCGATTTCACTCCTGAGATTTTCAATAACTCCGCGACATTTGGCCAAAGGGGTCAGAACGCGTTTTTGATCGATTTGGTGGCAAAGTTGTAGATATGGATAAGGACTACACTGAAAAAAAATTAAACACCGTTAAATTTTTTTGGTGATTTTTAATTTTACTTTTTGTCACTAAGACTTGATTTACAAAAAAAAAATATTTTAGGGGACATAAAATGCCAACTTTTCAGAAATTTCCAGAATGAGCATGAGCATGGTTGACTACCAATGAGCTGCTACTCCGTTATTGACAGATCAGCTGAAGTTAAACAATGAATCAAAAATGATCAGTGGGAGCCAACCATCCGTTCACTGTTTAACCTCTGAAGATCTCTACTTTATTAGTCAATACCGGCTCCCTCCCAAGAAGCCTGCAGTTCAACGAAAGCGAGGAATGTTAGTCCGATAGTTGAAGTTGCAGACTCATCAAGCACATAGTTTTTCGTTATATACTTGTTGATACCGCTTGAGACCGTTGAATCCACAGCATCTTCTTCAAGCATCACGTGATCTATTTTTTTTGGGTTAGTAGGATAAGGTATTGGCTTTTCGATGCCTCCCGAGTCACGACGCTATGGGGAGGACTTTCATAACAGACCCGTCGGCGAGCCTTCCGAGCAACGATGCTATGGGAAGGTCTTTCTGGTTAACACACAAACTCACTCACACACAGTTATTTTGCTCCACTATTAACTCAATGATCCAAATTGTCAGTGCGTCTTTCGTTCATTATATAGAAATGGCTTTTTCACCGCAAAAAAATAAAACCTTATTCGAAAAATTTAATCCACCCGACGCCGTGCCTTCCGATCAACGATGATATAGGAAGGGCTTTGAAAATCACAAAAAATCACTTATTTTTTACGACCACGCGCTCCCTTTGTCAATTATGCACTGATGACGCTGCATTTTCAGAGGGTAATTTTCTCCTCGCAGCACACAATACACGACAAAAATGTGAAACAAATGGCACGCACAAAAAAAAAATCACTTTTCACTCCGAATATTTTTTACGAACACGCGCTCCTTTTTCCCAACTTTTCAGAAATTTCCAGAATGTGCAAACAATCTTTGACCGAGTGATGAATTTTTGAACAATTCTGATTTTTTTTCAAAAAATCAAAATATTGGTCGCAAAAATTTTTCAGCTTCATTTTTCGATGTAAAATCGAATTTGCAATCAAAAAGAACTTTAGTGAAATTTTGATAAAGTGCACCGTTTTCAAGTTAATAGTCGTTCAAGTTCACCAGTCGCAGTTATTCATTTTTTAAATTTAGTGTCCAAGTTTGCCCACTTCTGAAAAAATATGTTTTTGAAAGGCTAAGAAAATTATCTATATTTTGCTTTTTTGAACTTTGTTGATATGACCATTAGTTGCTGAGATATTGCCACACGGCGTGTTTTCTAGAACAACCTTATCAGGAAAAAATAGTCATCGCCACTTTCAAATGTGTCTTATAGGAAATTTTCTCAGCTTTCCAATGCTTCTAAAAGCGAAATGTTTCATCGGGAAATTTCTGAGATATCTCTATTTTAAGTTTTTTGGTTTTAAATTCCTTTATTATTTATTGGAAACTTTATACTTACAGTTCAGAAAACTTATCAAATTATGAGTAAGACAAGAAATAACTTTGTGACGTCATGATTAGAATTCCCGGACGCTTCGAAACCCGGACACTTCAACTTGTTTTATCATTTATTTGGATATAAGTTCGCATTATGAATGTCAAAACTGTGGTATTTGATGAATTCTAACATCAACTTTCATTTAAAGTTTGTTTGAACGCTGTAGTTAATGCCAAAACATTTAAATAAAATAAAATTATAAGTTTATCAAAAATGCGAAACATTTCAACGGAAATATTTCATAGGCATCCGAAGCACCGGGAAGGCAAAGCAGAAATTTATGTTTTTGATTTTCTTAAATTCTAGCCATTTTTATATAAACTATCGATTGTTTTGATGTTAACAGCTTATTTGAGACCTAAACAATGCCATTCACTAACATTTCAGTCCAAATTTGTGCGATTCATAAGCAAAATCGAGTGTCCGGAATTCGAAGCAAAAGTGTCCGGATTTCGAATCAGCTTTTAACAGTGTCCGGGATTCGAAGCACAACAAGTCATTTTAATTTTCAAATTCTGATAAAAAATTGTTAGAAAAGACATATTTTGCATGCATTTTCTTAAAACTGACTGTTAATACTAAATCCTGATGATATTTCTACATTTCCAACTTATTACATGATTTTTTGCCAGCTATAACAAAAATAATATGGTACTAAGTGTCCGGATTTCGAATCATGACGTTAGAAGGTTGCAAACCGCAAAACATTTTGAAAATTATGTTTAGTCTAAGTTTTTGAATACATGGGATTTATTCAGAAATTAAAATCATAAAACAGTGTAAAAATGTATTTTTTACAAGAATTATTTGATAATTACATATTTTTTGTGAACAAATATCACGTGTCTGCTCTGATTTAGCTTGTTCAACCGAAACTTTGGCAGGTTTGTGATTGTTTAATGGTATTATTGAATTTTAATGAATAAATTTGATATTTTCTTAAGCGAAGATTAACCAGGAACGTAAATACAAATATGATTTGAAATCTAAAATGTACTATATATTACTGTAGCAAGCTTCAAAAGTCATATTTTCATGAGTATAAAATAAAGATAAGATTTTATAAAATGTTTTCTGTAGAAAATGCACTTAAAAGTTGCAATAAAACTCGAGTCTTCCAATTCAGAATTCTGAAAACACCGTCACAAACATTTATTTTTGTTTGAACAAAAATTAAAAAGTATTTTGACAAAAAAAAATCTAACAGAAACTTTCTTTCCAAACTATTTGAACAAAAATCAAGACATGTATATTTTTTTAAGATGAGATTGAAAATTAGTCTTATAAACTTCTAAAATTTTGCTATTTCCTTGATCATTTAATTAAAAAAAACTGAAACAATCATTTCTTACTAATGAAAAGTATTTCTCCTAAAGCTAGCAACTGTTATTTGCAGTAAAATTTCGAGTATAAAACATATTTTGTATCCATGCAACTAGTTCGTGTTTGACTAAGGAAATGTGATATTTATTCATAAAAATCTTGTAATTCCCTATCATTCTCAAACCTGTAGAAATTTCGGTTGTATCAGCTAATTCCAAGCTGAATCAGAGCAGACCGGTGTTATTTGTGCCAATAGTTTCGTTTCGGTGTTATTTGTACACAACAATTATGTAATAATCTATTTGTTCTTTTAAAAATAATATTTCAATACGATTTTATTATTTTATTATTTGAATAAATCCCACATATTCAAAAATTCGGTTAAAACATAATTTTCAAAATGTTTAGCAGTTTGCAACCTTCTACAAAATTGTTTGTTGTCTTATTTTGAACATTTTGGTCAGTTAAATACACATGAAACACATCTTTGACAAGTTTCCTGGACTGTTATTTAAAAGTTTCCAATAAATGATCAAGGATTTTAAAAGAAAAAACATAAAATAGAGATATCTCAGAAATTTCCCGATGACACATTTTGCTCTTAGAAGCATTGGAAAGCTGAGAAAATTTCCTATAAGACACTTTTGAAAGTAGTGATGACTATTTTTTTTTCCTTAAGGTTGCTCAGAAAATACGCCGTGGCCATGAAAATACATAAAAACAGAATTTATATTTTCTAAGTCTCGTCCAAACAGTCCACCATTATATAATGTTGTCTCAGCATCTAATGGTCCGATTTACGTCGTTAAAATATGAAACATTTGTAAAATTTTCCTTTCTTTTCCAAAACAATATTTGCATTTTTTAAATCAAGACTAACATTTCAAAAGAACGTAATGCTTGGCCCTCAGCTCAGCTCTTCAATCATATTTTTTCAAAATTGGGCAAACATGGGCACTCATTTAAAAAAAAATGAATAACTGCGACTCTTTTCGAATGACGTTGAAAATTTTTTGCAACCAATATATAGTACCGAAAGATTTTTTGAACATTCTGGAAATTTCTGAAAAGTGGCAAAGAAGCAAATAAAGTTTTAGTGACAAAAAGTGAAATCAAAAAACACCAAATGTATCATTTTTTCATTTTTTTTTTCCTAATCCATACCTACTACTTTGTCGAAGACACCAAATCGATAAAAAAAATCCTTATAAAGATACAGATTCTTGAATTTTCATACATCATTTTTGTATTGACAGCTGCCAAATTTGTATGGAAAATTATATGGACAAACTAATGATGCAAAATGGCTTCGTTGGGCATACCGAAGGCACCAAAAAAAATTTCAGTTGGATTAAAAAATACAAAAAAAAACTAATGACCAAAATCTCAGAAAATTGCTCGAAATGACTGGGGCTTAGCTCGCTCGGCTATTAAGACCATTGAAGAATATGAGGATAAACAACTGTTTCAGCTTGACTTTTCAGTCATGTCATGTTGGATGGTGCTGCCATCTGGCTTTTTCTTGAGTTTTTTTTTCAAGATTGGGTGTAATAATTACAACTTCCTTGATGCAAATGTTTTTATGCATTCATAACGTCGCAAACGGCGATCTTTCTAGTCGCCCAGCAGTTCACACACATGGTAAAGCAGCATGACGCAACCAGGATGGCCAGTCCTATTCGGAACTCCTGGATGACTTTTTCGCGTGATTGATTGATCTGAACCTCGTTATCGATCTGATTCCTATGGTGCTGGATGCATCGTTTCCAGTGAGTCATATCGCGTCGTAGAATTCTGCATCGACATTCCGTACTACGATTTTGAGCTTCGACGGTAGTCCTGAAGATCATCCGCGTTCCCCGTGGCACATGTGGCGACAGATCTTCAACCAGCAGAGTATCGTTGGTAATGGACGTAAATCGAAGCTGCTCGAAGGCGTGGAAGTTGCAGGCTTGAGCCATTCCGGCGTGGTCCGATATCCGTTTGATACAGCGTGAGTTGAAAACTTGTTTGGACCCGTAGATTAGGCTGATTCCTGGCACAGTTGGGCAGATCACGTTGATTTGTAGTGTTTGAAAGATTTGGTCGTCTTGCAGCATGAACATTACGTCTAATCCGATGCAATTCCGGTGGTCGTCTGGTTCGTAGAACAAATCAAACAAATGGCGCCCCTTGAGGGACGTGGGGAATCTACGGAACTGGGTTACCGGTTTTAGAGCGAACATGTTGAATGTTGCAGCGCACAGCGGTTGTCGCACTGGAGTTAGGTGGTTCAGGGAACATTCGGTCAGTTGACAAATTTCCGGCTTCGGAAAGGTTGCTGAAAAAACCAACGAGATCAAAAGGCTACAAATTATAAGGCTTCTTCTACATGGCTTCCGCATGGTTTCTTGTTGACAAACTTTAATAGACTGATGACTTTCCGGAAGTATGTAGCGGTCCTTTGGGTATAATCTACGATTTCTAATCAGTCCGATGACATCGCTGTTTCATGTTAATATGTAATTATATTAAGTGAACTATCATTAAAAAGTTAGTGCTTTATTTCAGAAAACCATAGAACCATTTTTCGCGAATACCTCACACGTAGCCTTATTGGTGGGACACATTTGCTTTGCCTTTTTTCTCGGCCTGCTGTGTTTACATTTGGGACCGAATGTCAAGCATACACAAAATTCGAAATGTAATCGAAATCGGTGACCTTCCGGGTCGCCCAGCACCTCACAAACACGGTACCACTGCACGATGCCACCAGAATAGCCAGTCCAATCCGAAACTCCTTAACGATCCTTTCCCGCCCTTGACGAATCTGTACCTCATTGTCAGTCTGCTCCTGATGGTACCGAATGCATCGCTCGAGTCTTCTCTTATCACGCAGCAGATTTCGACATTTGCAATCCGATTTCTGATCCTGGTCCAGAGATTTTCCGCTGGTCCGGAAGATCATCCGCGTTCCCGGTGGTGCAAACGACGATAGATCTTCAACCAGCATGGTATCGTTACCTATGGCAGTGAACCGAAGTTGCTCGTGGGCATGGTAGTTGCACGCCCGGTTGATCGGTACCGGATCAATGCAGCGCGAACTCCAGATGTTACTGGACTCGTAGATGAACATGAGCTTGCCCTTGCCTTGGCAGCTAATTCCTACGTGGAGTAACTGGTGCTGTACATCGTCTTGAAAGGCAAACATGAAATTCAACTCGAAGCAATTCCGGGAGTCTTTTTGATTGCGGAACAAGTCGAACAGGTGCAGGTGGCCACGGCGGTACACGGGGAATCTGCGCGTCGATGTTGGGCGCAGTGACAAAATGTCGAACGTCGAGGCACACAGAGGGTGATGAACTGGTGGTAGTTTGGGCAGCGAACAGTCCGTTAGCTGGCAGATGTCCGGTTTTGGGAGTATCGTGGAGGTGGAGATAGATTCCACGAGGGTTGATATCAGTAGTGTCCTCCACCATGGCTTTGGAAAGATCATGGTGCGCTGTCCGTGTGGGTTAACTGACTAGTGAGGTATGGTGAAAGCCCGAGGTTGTTAGGATTCCCCATAGTATTATGTTGAAATATTAATAAATTGTATTTCATAAGAAGTACTCAGGAAAATGTCTGACGGTGACGTTTATTTGGATTCCCAATTGGATGATAGCTAGCTAATATCCAATAAAACACCACAAACAAATCGAGGTATCTTGTAAAAACGCAACATTCGTTCCACCATTCGATAGTACTCAAGTTTAATTTTTGACCCATAAAAATAGAACAATTTGTCTGAAAAAGAAATATTCATTCATAAAAAAAAACTATTTTTATGCTGCAACTATCTAACATTCATTAATAAGACATCATATACTGTTTGAATGCTTTTCATGTATTGTGTGTGCCATTAAGGTGTAATTACAAAATCGATTTTTCAGCACAGCAATTTTTCAGTTCCTTTTGGGGTCCTAAACAACTCCCCAAAGTTTGAGAACGATTGGTTCAGTCCTCACTTTGCGGAAAGCGATTCAATTTTCCATATATATATATTTTAATTTTGATATTAAAAAAATCCACGTTTCAAGCTTTATCAAAACCGGACTCATATTCGGATGCTTTGGAAGGTGCTCTACAACTTTCCCGCCGAGAGTATGGTGCTAACTTGCTCCTGAAAGAAGATACAGCGTCCTCAAAACTCGTCTAAAACGTGATTTTCGAACAAAAAACACGTTTTAGACGAGTTTTGAACTCGCTGTATCTTTTTATAGGGACAAGTTAGCACCATACTCTCTTCGGGAAAGTTGTAGAGCACCTTCCAGAGCATTCGGTTTTAATATAGCGTGAAACTTGGATTTTTGAAATATCAAAATCCAAAAAAATAGTTTTCTCCATACTGATTCCCATACAAAATTGAACCGCTTTGCGCTTCTCTAATTCTCTACGAAATTGGCCGATTTCATCATTTTTTTTTGTATTTTTTAAATTTCGCTCAAACTTTGTGGGTGTTGTTGAGGATTATTGAAAAAAATAGGTACACGGAAAAATAAAATTGCCGTTTTTTTTAATACCTTTCTTTTTTTCATTAAAACTCAATTTCCCAAAATAAGTATTTTTTTTTATTTTTGAGAATTTTAAATATGTTTTAGGGGACAAAACCCCGAAACTTTTGAGCCATAGAGAAGTATGGTCTGCCGCCGAGTTATGAATTTTTGAAAAGATAGTAATTTTTGATAAAAATCGAAATTTCATGCAAAAAATGGAAATAGTATGGAAAACCGAAATGTCAAGCTCATATATGCGTTTTTCCTTTCCACTCTACATCGGCCGAGCGGGCTAAGACGCCAGTCCTCACCGATGGTGCTGGGTTTGAATCCTGTTGGTTGCAACTTTTTTTGTGTTTATTAAGTGTAATATTTAGTGTCTTTTTTGACGAAGGTGATGTGCATGCTTTTGCATGCGATTTTACCATCGGATTTTTTTGCTGTGTATATCTACACCCAAACGGCGGTCGCATGATTTTGATGCATGGCGGCATGAAAGTATATCAGAATCTGCATGAAAACTGTCCTCATGCATTTTTTGCGATATAGGGGTATGACATTTTTGCCCGTTACCGACAATTATCGACATTACCGACGGCTTTTTGGTTGTATTTCACAAAAAAAAAAACCCTTAACAGAACGAGGATTGAACCACCAACTTCTTGGTTCTTGATCCGACAAGCTACCATCGCGCCATGGACACTTGATGAAAAGAGAGTGAAAGAGCACCAACATATTCTTCTCTTTGGATTATTGTTCGGGGACGGGCCAGCTTTATATGTGTTGGTGAGAACTGCAGATCGCTGACATGTTTACACGCGGGCAAAAATGATCTACGGGCTTGCTGCAAAAAATGTTATAAAATGTGACATTTTTTGCAGCAAATCCACTGTTGCAGATTTTGAGATATATTTTTCCTTTGGGTGTAAGAACGTTAATTGAGTGATTCGACAGAAACGTGTCCTGGTGGCGAGTAGAAGCACTACGCAACGATGTTCGGAATGACAGCGTGCTTTGAAATATTAAAGTTTTTAGTAGTTTTTGATTTTTATTTCATTAATCATCAGTTAAAAGGCTTCCAAAAAATCATCAGCATTTTAAAGGTCAATCTGATGAGATGAAAAGTTAAATTAAAATAGATTAGGGGAGATTGGGGAGACTTGATCCCCTTTTTTTGTATCGCACATAACTCTGTCAATTTCTCACAAAACTATGATCTTTTTGCATGAATTGAAAGCTTAAACATTCATCTATGTTTGGCTAATACGGGTATTTCATCAGATGAACTCTTCGAATCATGCCAAGCGTTTTAGAAAAATATTTTAAACCGGTATTTCAAAAATGTTAGGGGTAACTTGATCCCCCTTTCAACATTATGAAGAAATCTTAAGCAAAATGTTTCTTATTCATCCAAACTTTTAATTTTCTATAAGTTACAGCAATTTCACATTAAACCTGTACGTTTGTGTTCAAAATATAACAAGTTTAGCATGCAAAATATTTAAAAACATAAAATTTCCTTTTTTAGACCAAAATTGAGCATGTTTACAAAAGCTGGAAATTTTTGTTTACAAAACTTTTGAAAAAAGGTTCAAACTGCAGTAAGTTATGTACAACTATACTAAAGGAAACTGTGTACGAAAACCCAGCCCAATTATTTAATCTTGAGGCTGATTCCAATGACTGTAAAAATGCAAGGATCAAGTCTCCCTAAACGCACTTTTTTAAACAATTGATTGTAAAAATAGTATGACGATAAATTTAACTTCAAATGCGTAAGGGTTTTGAAGTTGATATATTTATCAAACAATTCCTGTATAAAAAAATATTTTTTGGAATAATTTTTCAGTGTTTTCTATACTTATCAAAACAAAGAAAAAAGATCTCTTGGGAGTTTTTTGCAGCACTTCTTAGAAAAATGTGTGTAACTCAATCTAAACATTTTTAAAAAAATTTTCTTTGTTTTCTACAATGAGTTTTAGTCAATTTCGCACAACTTTCTAGAACAAAGCTAATTGTTTTACCCACATGCTGACGAGATACAGGCTTGGGATCAAGTCTCCCCGGGGATCAAGTCTCCCCACTCTCCCCTACATAACGTTTGATCATTACTATTAACTTTTGCCACATTTAACTCAAACTAACCAAATTATCGATCAGCTTTTAAGAAAATCGTCTAAATAAAATACTAGTCAAAATTAATCGCCAAATTCTCACACTTTGCCATACACAGCAATGCTGAAAATGTCAACAGCGAACCTAGCGGACAAAAACGTCGTCGAATTCCTCCATTTCCACACTGTGCTCCAAGGCTACGCACATACAGCCCCAAGTAAAGTGTTCGAAGAAAGAGAAATAAAAACTCATACAATGCGATACATTCTTATCATAAACACTTACACTTTATTCCAATGTTTTAAGCTTTGTCGTTTTTTTGTTATTTTTTTTTGTTATCCTTTCAATACATACATCCATAACGTAAAAAGTGTGTTTATTTTTTTTGTTTATTTTCTTTTCGTTTACGCAACAGATTTGCGAGAGTGTTGTATACAACGTACAATGTTTTGAACTTAAGTATTTTATCACGGGTTTACTCACTTTTTCATGTTTCCAAATTACACTATCCATCAATGTGTATGTGTGTGTATGCGCGTCAGTTTGTAGGTGTCTGTGTGTGTGTATAATTAGGTACCCTCATTAAGGTATATATCGATTCGTCTAACAATGAATGGCCTTTCTCTGCTTCGTGAAGATTTAGGTTGTTTACAATACTACAGGAGAAATTTATATGTGGTGTGAGTGCATTCATTTACGTTAGTGCGCGGTAACCTTCTAGTAAGATTTTCTCGAATATAGATGTTTTAGACTTTTTTTTGTAACGGAAAGTTATGTTTACGGTTACAGACATTAAAATAAAAATAGTTTAAAATTATCA
Organism: Culex quinquefasciatus; assembly: GCF_015732765.1. Classification (NCBI taxonomy): domain Eukaryota; kingdom Metazoa; phylum Arthropoda; class Insecta; order Diptera; family Culicidae; genus Culex; species Culex quinquefasciatus. The sequence goes on from NC_051863.1 coordinate 179,286,381, forward strand.
CTGCTAGTTTAAAACCATTAGGAATAATAGAATGTACAATGCGCTTGTTGTTTTATTACTTCTAAGTAGGTTAAAAAATAAACTAATGTAAAAATATACATTTCAACTAAACAACAGATGGAATTTTGAAGTTCAGTTCTCATCCCGGCGCAAAGTGCACCTTTGGGAGTGATGTCGATAAGCGTACACAGTTAATAAATATAGTAAAATTCATTTTGCGTTGGCGGAAACCTAACCTCCAAAACCTATCGTTCGCGTCGTTTCAAAATGTCAAACAGCACGTCCTGCGTGTCGTGATCCCCGCCCTCGTGCTCGCTGTCATCCGACAGGTAGTTTCGGTTGTTCACCACCAGGTGGTCCGAGTCTTCGGCGTCTCGATTCTCGTTGACCAGCAGCAGCGGCCGGTGTTGGGCCCCTGCGCCGGATTTGAACCGTGCCGTCGTGGTCAGGTCGAATTTGGCGTTGTACTTGGGCACGGTTCCACCGGTGCCGTTGGGGTGTGGATTCGCCACTCCGTCCTCGTCGTCGTCGTCGTAATCGTCGAAGCGCGTGGAAGAACCGTCGACGGCGCTCGCCGTGGACGAGCTGCTGTCCGAGTAGGTCCAGAACTTGTGCACCACGTGGCAGCAGATGCCTCCGAGGCACATGACTAGTCCGAGCACGTTGGTCAGGCTGAGCTGGTCACCGTTCAGCTCCACGGCCAAGACCAGCTGGCAGATTTCCTGTACAGGTTAGGTAAACACGGAATTATGGCTGAATTCAGTTGAGAGTGTTGCTTCGTTAAACGGGTCGAACTGTGATTTCTGTTCGGTACTATATTTAGCGTGGATCCCACCTTAGTTTGACAGCTGTCAAATTGCACAAAAACAATCTACCGGTACGGTAAAATTAATTTCGTCTAGTAATCCGATCATTGGCTGATGCACGAAGTGATTTGTTTTCCCAAACCATACAAAATTGCTGCCGGATCTTTTCCTGTAGAGATCCGGCAACAATTTGTATTGATTTTACGTTTGCTGAGGGTGCCGAAAAGTTTGGTTATGTTCTGCTTGCAAAAGACAATATTACCTATCTTTATTTACTTTTTTGACAGTCGTGGTTTGGTCGTGGTGGCAAAATCACCACACACCACACTGTCACTACTGTCAAAAAAGGTAAATATTATAACCGGATTCGGTACACAGTCAACAGATTTTGTCATTTGGGCTACTTTGATTTGATAGCAAAGCTAAACCTACCTTAAATATTCCGGCCACCGACAGCGTCAAGCTGGAGGTGCTGCACAGTACCAGAAACTCGCTCACCTCCATGGCAAACGCGATGAACGCTCCCACCGAGATCCGCAGCCACATGTCCAGCACGACGGAGCTGTCCGTCTGCCGGAGCGTTTCCAGCCCTTCGAAGATTCGCTTGCCTGAAAAGGAAGCGAAGTGCGTCATGAATACTGCTTCGAATCTTATGACAGATCTACATCACACACAATCCTACCTTCAAATCCGATCGTGAACGGCAGCACCGCCAAGATCATCCACGGCTGCATGTGGTAGATCATGTCGATGGGATTGTGCAGGCCCAGTTTGCTCTTCTGCATAATAAGCTGGGCAAAGGACCACCGGATGCCGCTGGACAGGGACGCAAACAGCAGAAAGGAGAACCCAAGCGCATCAAAGTGGGTCGACTTGTACGTGAAGAGAAACAGACCACCGGAGATCATGATCACGATCGCTCCCAAGGACCAGCTCTGAAAAAGTCGCGTATTGGTTAGAGAATGTTGCAGGTCGATCAGCAAATCAGCCTTACCTTCTTCTCCAGCTTCAACAGAATGGCAAAGATCAGAATGAAGACGATCGTGGTTGACTTGGTCATAGTGTACCTGGAAAGAAATCCCACGTTGATCAGTACTCCCCATTGGCATACCAGGCAAACAAAACGATCAACCTACAGTGAGATCTGCACCAGCTCGAGCCCCCAGTTGGAGAACCCAATGTCGATTCCGCTGGCCAGTCCGGTGGGCAGGATCTTCCGCAGCGAGGTTCGCCAGTCCAGCTGGATGCGTTTCCGCTTGGTGGCGCACCGCATCACCGCCCGCACCACCCCGGACAGGACTAGCTTGATGCACAGGTGGTACACCACCACCATCAGTGGGAACTTGAACTTTTGCAGCAGCAGCCGCTGGTAGAAGGTCAGCCCGATCGAGAGCGTAAAATAGCACAGGATCAGCAGCAGCGTCACCACGATCGTGTTGGTGAAGCTTTTCTTCTTGAGGTGGGAGCTGGGTCCGCCACTACTCCGACCGGCTGCCGAAGTTGCCGTCGAGACTGCGTACTGGAGGTGACCTGCGCCGCCGCCTCCCTTAGGGCGGCGCATTTGAGTCTCACCTTCCAGTTCGATTTCCTCGTTTTGGGGCTCGTGGTCGACCGTTTGCTTGACGCGTTCATACTTGATGTTGGTCATAGTATTTCTTTGTATCTCTCTCACTAAGTGATATGATGTCGCGTGTGGGATTTCAACAATTTAATCCTTAAGTGCACTGGAAATTGCGTGGTTTCGTGTGGAATGTAAAACTGGTCTGTTACAACTGACTTGTGGGAGTTTCCGTTCTGGAACACATGCTAAATACTCGTTTAGAATTGGTGGGTCTGTAAAGAGAAGTTTTAGTTGGGTTATAAAATATTCATATAGTTCATTTACTCATAATTTATTTAATTACAAATCGGAATTGACGTAACGCCTTATAATGTGGTCCTTTTTCAATATTACGCCCTTTTGAATTGTTAGTCTTGATTTAAAATTTTTGAAAATATTATTTTCGGAAAGATCGGAAAATTTCACGAATGTTTCATATTTTAACATTGAAAATCGGACCATTAGTTTGTCGCCGTCGTGCTAACTTTGGGCCAAATTGAGTTATAAACGCCATTTTGTGCAGCTCACAACGTCTCACCTTTAGACCTTCACAGATCCAAAAAAAACGATTTCAATCCTGAGATACTCAACGAAATCCGAAAAAAACTCCGTGCATTTTTGTCACTTTACATATGAACGTAGTTTCAATCTTGTCGTGCTATGTTGTCACTCCCTGAAAATTGATGTAAGTGCGACAACTGGCCAAAGGAATTTCAGGTCAGAACTTGGGTCAGAACGCGTTTGACGCACGTACAAGTTAAACTAAGGTAAACATTTGTAATTATATCTTGGGACTCCAGCAACCAAATTTCGGGACAATGCACATAATGGCCAGCCAAACAAAACGTGTTTGTTATTGTTTGCATTGCGTTCTTTCGTTTTTGATTATTCAAGGTCAAACATTGAAACGCGTTTTTCTCGGAACGTTGAAATGGCGGGTGCGACAAGATAGCACGACGTCGTCGAGTTGCTGAGATATCGACATTAGAAAATGGTGGATTGTTTGGGTGAGACTTAGAAAACATAAATTTTCCTGTTTTTAAACCTTTACCTGGCAATATCTCAGCAACTAAGGGTCAATGTACCACCCCCGGCCGAGTTAAAATGCGTAACCGGAAAAGAAGGTGTGCATGCCTGGCACGAACAGCGTGTTCTAGCGTGTTGTTCGTACTATCACAGAGCAAGGGTAAGATGTAGGTGTAAGGGCAGTGCGTGTTCGTCGGGACACGGTGCATAAGATTGGTCAAGGCCCGTTATTACACTGCCCGTTATTGCGAATTGCGAACTAAGGGTCGTACCAACAAAGTTCAAAAAGCAAAATAAAGAGGATTTTCTCAGCTTTTCAAAAATATTTTTTTCAAGAGTTAGCAAACATGAGCACTTATTTAAAAAAAAAAAATAACTGCGACTGTTTTCAAAACAGTTACCTAAAACTGCCTATAAATTGAAAACGAAGCACTCTATCAAAATTTCACTAGAGTATCAAAGAATGAAGTTGAAAAATTTATGAGCATGAGCATGGTTGACTGTCAATGAGCTGCTACTCCGTTATTGACAGATCAGCTGAAGTTAAACAATGAATCAAAAATGATCAGTGAGATAGAGCCGCTTTAAGAAAAAGAAACACGAAAATTGAAGTTTTCTAATGGCCTATCTACAATCACTTAGCTTAGAACATCTAAGTAAAGTAGTTACTTAGGAAAGTCTGCAACTTACGTTCGTCATCCACAATCAACTTAGAAAACTTGCTGGGCTGATATACGTTGCTATGCAGTTGTTTGTTTACCTTTGATATGGAAACGTCAACTTACCGTAGATTTTGAAATTTTCCAAACCAAACGTCAGTTTCTAATTTGATTACTTTTCCATTGTAGAAACTCAGATTCATTTCCATTGTTTCAAATTCCTAAGCTAAGTGAAATTTTATAAGCTAAGTGATTGTAGATAGGCCATAAGTCTCACCAAAACAACCCACCTTTTTCTAATGACGATATCTCAGCAATTAATGGTCCGATTTTCAATGTTAATATATGAAACATTCGTAAAATTTTCCGATCTTTTCGAATTGAAAAGGGCCAAATATTGAATATTACGCCCATTTAAAATGCTAGTCTTGATTTAAAAATTTTCAAAATATTTTTTCGAAAAGATCGAATGTTTCATATATTAACATAGAAAATCGGACCATTAATTGCTGAGATATCGTCATAAGAAAATGGTGGGCTGATTGGGTGAGACTTGGAAAACTTCAATTTTCGTGTTTCTTTTTCTTTAAGCCGCTGTATTTCAGCAATCAGAGGTCCAATGTTCAAAGTCTCTTAGACAATTTTATAGCAAATTTTCTGAACTTTTCAAAAAAAATATTTTTAGAAATGGTCACTCATGGTCACTATTTTTAAAAATTGAAAAACTGCAAATATTTCGCTAAAATCAAACATTCGGTGGCTATATCTTGAAAACGGAGCCTTTTATCAAAAAATCTGTTAAGTACTTTTCGATTGCAAATTCAATTTTGCATTAAAAAATAATGTCAAACTTGTTTTTGCATAAAACTTCGATTTTTTCCAAAAATCACTATTTTTTCAAAAATTCATAACTCGGCGGCAGATTTTTTGACCATGTTTCTCTATGGCTCAAAAGTTGCGGATTTTTGTACCCTTAAGGTGCAAGTAAATGTGGGGGATTTTCGAACATGGTAAGGTTTTTTCTCAAATCTTATTACATGCAAAATTCAAGTACTCTTTGCTGAACATTTTGCACTAAAAAAGTTTTTGAATTTTTTTTGTAATGCCGGGAAACTCTCTTTGACAACTTTGACTCAAAATATCTCCTAATAGTTGTTAGAAAAGGTACCTTTTTTACGACATACGAAATTCGAGCAACTCTACATTTTGTTCTTTGGGACCAAATCTCTAGGATGAATAGGTTTTGAGAAACTCTCCTAGACAAACGCAAACTTTTGAAAATTTGCATCATTTTTGGTGCTTGTTTGTTTGTGTGTGCGCGCATCTCATGGCCTGCCTCCAACGCGCGTTCACAGCCGCCCGCCGGCAGCGCACCTCGCTGGTCAGCAGGAGTGTTGTTGTTCAAGCCATGCGTGACTTTACTGATGTTGCGCGGTGGGAGAAGTTTGATGATAAATTAATAAATATTTTTTTTTTAGTTTTTGCTTCTTTTGATAGATTATGATGTAGTATATTTTTTTTATAGTATATTTTTTTAAATGTTTTGCGAATGTGGTGCGGCCAGCCAAATAAATAGTTATGATTTTTCTCGAAAATCAAAAAATACGTATTTTGGGAAATTGAGTTTTAGTGAACAAAATGTTGATAAAAAAAATCTGCAAATTTTTTTTCCGTGTACCTATTTTTTTCTCAAAAGTCCTCAACAATACCTACAACTTTGCCGAAGACACCAAATTGATCAGAAAATTCACTCAAAAGTTACAGCTGTTTGAATATTTACAAACCATTTTTGTATGGACAGCTGCCAAAATTGTATGGAGACTTGTATGCGTGAACCAATGACACAAAATAGCATATTTGGTCATAGGGAAGGCCCCCACAAAGTTTGAGCCAAATAAAAAAATACAAATAAAATCCATTTCCGGTTTTGGTAGAGAATTGCTCATAGGACAAATGTACATGCATTGAGTCAATGAATCGTTCAAATCAAAAAAATGTTGAAAAGTATAACTTTTCCTAACAAGTGCTGAAAAGTTCAACTTTTTAGCATCCATTTCAGTGCTGAAAAGTAGAACTTTTCAGCATTTGTTTTGAAAAGGGTTAATATTCGATTCTGTTATTTTTGGTACAGAAAAGTAGGCTGTTTCGTCGTTCAAGAATGACAGGAAAAGTAAGTAGTTTTACGACGGAATTGCAAAAAATCATATTTCAAATCGATAGTGCATTGACATATATTTTTTTATTACCGTAAGGCTGGTACAAATATTTTTAAAAGTTTTTGTCACCCCCCCTTCAAAATTGGCCCGAAAAATCAGGGGGCAAAAAAAATATTTTTACAATAAACTTCAAAATTTCAATGAACATTCAAGTGCAACCAACTGAAATCAAATTAAAATACATTCTCCTGCGTTTAAAATCATTTTTAGCATGTTCGGGTTTATTAAAAAATCTTAATATTTTTTGAAAATTTTCGATGCAAAATCTTTTTTTTCGATACAATTTTTGTTTTTGTCAGATCTTAGATTTTTTGAAACCTAATGATTGCAAAACAACTGAACTAGTGTAAAATGCATTTTAAAACACTTTTTTCATTTAAATGTGAAGACTATGGCTTGTTATTTAAATTTTTATATTTTTTTATTTTTTTGCCCCTCCCTTGACCTCGGCCAGGGCCGAGGGACAAAAACTTTTTTAAATATTTGCATCGGCCTAATCAAAGAATGATGATGATGATGAAATTTGTATGACCCATCAGACCCAATCTCACCCGGCTGACGGTAAGTTAAATTTTAAAGTTATATCTATGTCCTCGAAAAAATTTCTTTTCTCCGAATTTTAACAATTATTCCTGAATCTTATTTTCTGAGAGCTGAGAAAATTTCCTTTTTTCTAAACTATAAATAAATAATCTTATGGAATTCCTACATTTCAATACAGAAAGCTTGGAAGATGCACAAAACAGTTAATTTGTACTGTTATATTTTTGATGGAACTCCTTTCCGTGTAGCATTTGAAAAAGTCCAAAATCGGTTCATAGCTAATATGGGATAATGAAAATAATAAAATATTCAAATAATAAAAATATTTTGATCTTAAAAATTTGTTTCTATTCTTGGAATTGAAAATTGGACTATTGAAAATTTGATTTTGAATTTCAAAACTGCTAATATATTTTTTTTAAATCGCATTTCCGCGTCAAGATTTTGAAAATCTGTGACATTTTTTTCTTTAGCTACCAAAAAATATTTATGCCTTTATTGATTTTTTTTTATTTTATGAAAATTTGCAAGTTAGTTCAATCTAAATTTCGAAACTCATGCTTGATACCTATTTGATTTTGTTTGCTTCCACTTCGACCTTGACGAGAGCCGAAGGACCAAAACTTGAAATTAAATTTGTACCAGCCTATATCTAGAAAACAGTTTTTTTCCCAAAGTGTATTGTGTTAGAGGTCGTTTTCAGAAAAAAACAGTTGGACATTTTTTTAGTAAAAACATAGTTTTCAGGGGTGCAAATTAAAAAAGACCTGTTGTTTGCTGTAAATATACTGGCCCTGATTCATCACTTTTAAGTTTATGATGCAGTTGGGTCAGAATCATGTTCTGTTTTTTTATTCTTTGTATTTTGTATCTAATCATAATTTGTTTGATCAAATCATAATTAATTTCCACATCAGAAAACACATTTGAAAAACATAAATACAGAACCTGAACCAGATTTTTCATTATTGTGTGGCGCAAAAGATGCGCCACATTTAATGAAGAACAGAGCCGTACCTTGGGTCCACGGCGTCCTTGGCGAAGCATCAATTTGGCGCCCCTCCCAAATTTACAAGAAATTTGAAATTGAGGTTAATTTTCAATGATTGCTTCAATGAGTTTTGATTTTATAATTGCAATTGGAGACCTTAATATGGTTAAATTCGGAAACACAGTTATTTATTAATTTTTATGTTTAATTTTTAAATAATATTAGACAGGTTGATTTGAAAATTCATTGTGGGAATTGCGTTGACTGAATCTTTCTCAGATTTCAGAACACGATAATGAAAGCTAGGTTTTGTTTTTTATTAATTTATTTTTCAGATAAATGCACAGAATTTAACTATAAATGTTGCTTTAATTTGTTGGCAAATTTGATATTTTTTTCTAAGCCTGTATAAATCTGATCTAGTATTAAATTTATTGTATAAGCAAAGAACTTTACCGGATTCGTAAAATAATTAGTTGATTTGGGTTTGGATTTCATTTTGGTGCAATTAGAAAAAAAAAATGGCAAAAATATCAAGATAAGAAATTTTCAAGAAATTTTTATTCATTTTAAGTGATTCGCCCATACGAGGCTTAAGAATATTTATCATAATTTTATATTTATAATTATATTTTGCATTGATTTTTTTGATCGGTATATTTTTAATTCATGATATTAAATTTTATGTTTCAGAAAATTATTTTTGTAAGCAAAGCTATATCAATGTTTTCAAACCTTGAAAAAATATATTTTTTTGTTTTTAACTGAAAAAAAGTTTGAATAGTTTCTCATTACCAAAGCTTTTTAGACGATTAAAAAAGTAAACAACACCGGTTAAGCTAAAACTGAAAAAGTGATGTTTAGAACATTTTGTGTGCTCTGAAAAATATTTTTTTTCTTGAAAAAATAATGTTGGTCTTATTAGTGAAAATTTAAAGCAGTTTTCCTATTTCAAAACACTAGTATTTTGAAAAAAGCGTAGGCAAATTTCAATGCACGAATTTGCATTTAAAAGCGGTTTATGCACTTCGGAAGGAATCGGTCAAGAAAAATTTCAAATGGGCAGCAGCGGCAGCGAAAGCAAGCCAGAGAGGGTGAATAAGAGCCAAAAAAAAAACGCTCCTTTTCCTTTGTTCTGCTGTTCGTAAAGCTGGGGGGGGCGACATAAACTTTGAAAAATATTTGCAACGGCCTAAAATGTAAAAATAATTCCAATTTCAAAGAAGCTCGAAATATGACCATCATTTTTGGCTGATTGTGATTTACATCCAAATTAAAATAACATATAGTTGTAAATTTTTGTAGTCTGGAAGGTATTACTAAACTTCTTTATACAATGTTCCAAACTTTAATGCTGTATTCATTTTGAGAAGCTCTTTTAGAACTCCTTGAACTTTCTGCCACTTGAGCGCCCCTTCTTTGATAAAAAAAATAAATTTTCGAAAACACTTCGGTAGAAATATTCATATAATTGATTTTAACGCACCCAAATCATATTTTTTTATATTTTAAACCAAATTATCTAGTTATTTATAGTTCTACTTTATAATTTGGCACCCATTCTGTTGCAAATACCTAATGAGAATGTTATAACTCACATGAAAATTTTGTACTATCATCGATCTCGGCGCCCCCCAAGGGCTGGCGCCCTTGGCGGTCGCCAACTGCGCCAACCCCTAGGTACGGCGCTGATGAAGAATAAAAATTTCTGGAAATAAACATTGTTTTTTCGTAATAATACATATTTGCAATTTTATCTATAATACATAATCGATCAGTTTTTATGTTTTTTTAACATAACTTTACTTCTAAAAATATAAGAAAAGTTATTCTTTAATGCCTAGCACGTTCAATACCAACCGATTAACGATAACCAATATTGTTCATTTTGCGCCCTCCTACACACGTCTTCATTTGAAATAAATAAAATGTTCTTTGTGCACGTCAGGGTGATTGCTCTTGCAGCGAACTTTAGCATTTTTCCTATTTTACTAACTCTCAATTTTTCTCCTTCAATCATCTGTACCGCGATGCGGTAATACCTAGTTCACACAACACATCCTTCTGGCCATGCACAAATTACCAAAACACCTGGAGAAGAGAGGCATTTCGCTACGTGGCTCCTCCGCGTCACAGGAAATGTAATCAGCCAACGCGCCAGAGGAAGGGATTATTACTTCGCCTTTTGCAAATGTTAGTTAGGCGTACCAGTTGCCATATGGCTCGAAAAGAAGTGCCTTATCCTGAGGCGTATGGGGACAACACTGACACGACTGTCCGTATGGGGTGAAGCGCAGTTGAATAACTTTATCATTATCACTTTTTCGGTCTGATTTGTTGTTGTTGTGGTTGCTATTGTTGGCTGGATTCGTGGTTTGCTGATACGATAAACAAATTTTGCTCGTTTTTTTTTCTTGTTGGATTCGATTCGCTGCCTCCACAACAAATCAATGATTCAAGACTGTATTTCTGTATTTCTCCTTTGCCTCATTCATGCTCGTGCTCACCATGGTGAATGTCAAGGGGCATTGCTTTTTGGGGCAAATATTTGACTAATTTGTTTTCCTTGTGGACTCTTTCGCGCTATCAAATTTCATAAACCTTCGCCCTCGGGGCTTTTTTCAGATATAACAAATTCTTAACACAATCTACATTAAAACTAAATTAGTAAACAAATTTATCCACTCACCAAGTGCAAAACTAAACTATTTCACCGTCCTAGCAGGCTCTGTCCTCTGTGATCGTTCCATATGTTCCGGTTCCGGATAGTTCCCAAGAGTGCCACCTCCTGGTTCATGCGTTCACAAATATCTACCCCCTGAATCTTTTACATTTTCGCAAAAAAACAACTCAAATCCGCCGCGAGAATCTTATCGCGTTTTTTCGTTCGCTTCTTTTGCGTGCAAGAATTAGATGAAAAAATCACCCACTTTGAGTGGCGGTGGCCGCTGATGAGGTGTTGGAGAGACGACTAGCACGAAGACGGGCTGGCACGATAGAAGAACCTGGTACAGAGTACACTGCTGGAGAGCTCGTCGTCGTCATCGGTGTGTTATTCGCACACACGCGGTGTTCTGTACACGGCGACACTGACAGTTTTGCTTGTGTGTGGTTTGCTTGGGTTGAGTGTGTTTGTGATGGTTCTTCGGTCTGTTTTGCGCTTTGACCTGGAACGGTGGCGGCTCCGACCGCCGGAGAATGTCCCCTGTGCGAGCGATTCAGGTAGCAGGGTGAGAAGAGCGGCGAGATGGAGAGGTTGCAGCGATTTTTGTACGGTTTTGCCTCAATTCAGCCCAGTTACCGAACAAGTACTGTACATAAAAAATATATATACGGAAAGGGCATTAATCGCCAAATCAGCAGAGAGATTTCCCTGGATTGATTTCGCTGATATTTGCCTAAAATTTTGCTAAACCAGCGAAATTTTTCGCTGAAACCAGCAACTAAGCTTAATTTCATTTGTTTTGGCTAATTACTGGCAAAAATATCTGATAGCTGAAAATCCAGCGAAATTGTTCATTGTTTTGCGCGTAGTTCGTCTAGTTGTCATTCTCATATCATAGTTGATTGAAGGAACTCAACATGCTTTTGAAACCAAGTGAAACTAAGAAGCAAAATTAGTTTTGTGAAGTCTATCCAGAAACCAGCAGAAAAATTTGCTGGTTAATTTTGAAATTCTCTAAAGAGCGAAATAGTTTACAAAACCAATGGATTTGCTTACAAGTTCGGTCAAATAATTTTCAAATTGTTTTCTGCTGGCTGTTTCGTCAATTTTATTGAGGTATTAGACTATGGCAAACAAACAATCGCGCACATTTTTTGTGTTTGACAGTTGGCCAAACTCACAAACTTGTTTGGGACAAACTCGCAAACAATACCATATGTATGCAGGCTGACGTTTCTGCAAACAAATGCAGGCAAGCAAACAAAGCGGGCAAACTGCCAAACTGTCAAAAAGATTGTTTGTTTACATCCAGGTTTTTAAGCGAAGATGGCGTTCTAATCGTGAACGCCCTAAATGTCAAAATCACGCAGTGGTACCAATATTCCGAAAGAAGTGCGCCATAGCATGGCAGCCACATTTGTTTTCTAATGTTGGTGCTACTGCGCGATTTTGACATTTCGGGCGTTCACCATTAGAACGCCATCTTCGCTTAAAAACCTGTGTTGAGAGGTATGAGCTATGCTTGTAACCAAAGGAGCAATTCTCTGAGTTTTCGGTCATTCGATTTTTTTTGTATTTTTTAATTCGGCTGAAACTTTTTTGGTGCCTTCGGTATGCCCAAAGAAGCCATTTTGCGTTATTAGTTTGTCCACTTAGATTTTTTTTGAATTGCGACTAACAATTCAAAAGGGCGTAATATTGAATGTTTGGCCCTTTTGAAATGTTATTCTTGACTCATAAAATTGATTATTTTTTCGAAAAAAATCAGAAAATTTCTTGAATGTTTCTTTTTTTGTCATTGAAAATCGAACTATTAGTTGCTGAGATATCGACATTGAAAATTGTGGTTTTTAAGGGAGAGACTTAGAAAACATAAATTTTTCTGTTTTTTAAATATTTGCATGGCAATATCTCAGCAACTAAGGGTCGTATCAACTACGTTCACAAAAGCAAAATATAGAGAATTTTCTCAGCTTTTAAAAAAAAATATTTTTTTTTGGGAGTGGGCAAACATGGCCACTTATTTTTTAAAATAATAACTGCGACTATTTCCGAAAAAGTTACCTAAAAGGTGGCGCACTTGATCAAAATTTCACTAAAGTACTTTTTGATTGCAAATTCGATTTTACATCGAAAAATAAAGTTGAACAATTTTTGCGACCAGTATTTCGATTTTTTGAAAAAATCGGTATTGATTCAAAAATTCATAACACGATCAAAGATTTTTTGCCCACTTTGGAAATTTCTGAAAAGTAAAAAATAAAAAAATAATTAAAAAAAGTGTTTTTTTGCAAATCAAGTTTTAGTGACAAAAAGTTAAATTAAAAATAACCAATTTTTTTTACCGTGTATCATTTTTTTTCAGTGTAGTCCATATCCATACCTACAACTTTGCCGAAGACACCAAATCGATCAAAAAATTCCTTCAAAAGACACAGATTTTTATATTTTCATACATCATTTTTGTATGGACAGCCAAATTTGTATGGAAAAGTATATGGACAAACTAATGATGCAAAATGGCTTCTTTGGGCATACCGATGGCACCAAAAAAGTTTCAGTCGGATTAAAAAGTACAAAAATTAAAATTAAGAAAAAAAAGACCGATTTCGTAGAGAATTTCTAGCTAGTAACCATCTCGAGTTCTGTCGCGATTCGCGGGTGACCTTAAGCGGCTATGATCGACAACGACAAACCTTTATTTTTTTTTTGTGAAATCACCTTAATTCAGTCAGTCGAAAAATAAGGAAAAATCGAGAATTTGTCAAAAGCCGAAAATCAAGGAAAAATTGTGATTTATTTTTTTTCAAATAATTGGGAAAAGTCTGGAATCCTGGGCATACATGTTTGAAAAATAATTTAAACTCTTCAATAATTTTGTAATATTTTTAAAAATATTCCTAACAATTCGCTCAAATCGTTATGAGAACTTAAAGTAACGTTAATTTCACTGTTTCAATGTACTTGTTTCAGTTGAATGAAACACTATATTCAAAACAATAAATTCTTGATTCATATTGAATGATTATGATGGCATGCATTGGACGCAAATTTTTATTATATGTTTTATGAACCATTTCTTTTTTTAATTTATTTTTGACTAAAATAAAATGGTTACTGGACATTTTTCAACAATCTATTGAAATTCCAATTTAATAAAAAAAAAAACTTAATGAAAAAGATTATGACCAGCGTAAAGTTGTGTTACTATTATATTTTGTTACTTTGCATAAATATTTCGTTAAAACAGATTAAAACAGATATGAAAAAAATACTAGAATTGAAAATGGTACAATAAATTCAAGAAATTTTCACTCAGGCCATTACAAAAATGTTTAAAATTTTCGATTTAAAAAAATTAAATTTTGAATAATAAAATATAAATTTTAATCTGCAGGCCACGACTTTAAATTTAATAAAAGATGTGTTTTGTAATTCATTTTACACCAGTCCATTTTTTTTGTAATCATTAGTTTTGATAATATCTAAATATTGACGAAAAATGTTAGTTTTCTCAAGAAAAACGTAATAATAATAATCTCAAGTGTAATAATAATAATCTCACCACCCAGACCCAATATCACCTCTGATGACGGTACTTAAAATGTCAATACATTGATTTTTTGATGTTTATGTCGTTAAAAAAAGAACACGAAATCTTTAAAAAAATGTTTTAATTAAAAAATACTTTTCTGTTTTGTTACATAATCGAAAAGTACTGACTTATGACATTACCCTCTTTTAGAAAGTAATAAGTCACGAAAAAAAGCAGAGGCTTAAAACATAATTTTTGTATTTTTTTTCCTTTCTTACTAAAGAAAGGTTTAGGATTTAATGGAAAATACGTTATTTTGGATTTTGGATTACCGTAATCATGAATGAAAATTTTGCATTTTTGTATGACCCAATCTCACCTCCCAATGTCATCCCTGATGACGGAACACTATCAAATCGGGCATCCAATATTACATTTAAGTCCATTTGAAACCAAATTTACAACTAAAAATCATTTTTGACTGCAAACATGTACTTTTTACGATTTCGTGTGAGTTGGCAGTGAATAAAGGAGCTATTACATTACGGCAAACAAACAAAAAAACTTGCACTTTTTGACAGTTTTGCATACATTTCGCTTTGTTTGTGAGTTTGCTGCAAACAAGTTGGCGAGTTTGGCAAACTGTCAAACGCGAAAAAATGCGAGTTTGTTTGTTTGTCTGTTTGCGGTAGTGTAATGGCTCCTTTACTCAAATTTATTTTATCAATAATAACCAAATAAATTTTGTATTTTCATTGAAAAGACTTGTACATTCTAATGTTAACTATGTCTAAAAGCATTCAAATATTTTTATTAATCAGGACATTTTATCATTCTTTTATTGAATTGTAGGACATTTTATTTTGGCTCGTGTTAAAAAACCGAGTCGTATATTGATCCAACGAATTTTACCGAATCGGATAAGTACGACGAGTGCTGAAAAGCCATGTTTAGCAACGAGCTGTATACTTTTTTGCGGTTCCTGAATACAGTAAACGTGAACAGAAAGTTCTTCCAGAATTTTATACAAAATCCTTTAATTTATGAAATCCTATCAATGGCATTCCAGTTGAAACGAATACAATTTATTTATTTTTTCTGCCGCAAATGAGAAGAACATCAAAGCATAATACTTATCATCTTGCAGTGCTAAAGTAACTTCTTCTACACTGTTTCATGGATCACCCCTTAACGTTCTACTGTACCTCTTCTTACCGTTGCTTCGACACAGACACACAAATGTACTGAAGTCCAACAAAAATTGCAAACACGGCAAATGCCGATAAACAAACGAAATCAGATTGATCTCTTATTCATTGATTGAGTTGGCCGATGTTTACGGTTATCTTCCAAGATATTCAGCGTATAATGTAAGCATAAACAGCACCATATCATATTAGACTCCATATTGTGACTCAGACCAGCCAGTCACCATGGCCGAAGAACTTGCCCCAAAGTATCTGAGCTCGTCGAATCTGCAAACTGAGGTAGGTCTCACTACAAGGTCTCTTTATTACTAATCTACATCGGACTTCAAAAACATCTCAGATCCAACCCATCTCGACGCGCATCGACGAGATGCTGCTTCGGCTGGAGGAGTTCGAAAACCTGCTGGCAATCGTACGAGAAGAGTCCGCCGTGGCATCACAGCAAAACATTCCCCGGATAGCGGCCTTCCGGCCCGAATTTGACAGCCTGTGCGAACGGCTGGACCAGCTGGAGAAGTTTGTCGCGATGGTGTCCAAAAACTTGGACGTGGTCGAACGGCAGGTGCAGATCGCCGAGGAGGAGCTGGACATTCCGGACAAGACGATCAACGTGCTGCTCAAGTCGCTGAACATCTTCGGCAAGCCAAAGCCGGTGGAGCGGCAAACGAACCGGAACGGCCAGGGGATGTACGAGGCGCCGACGATCTTCAAGACGGAGGATTACTTTGGTGGAGCAGGAGGGAAGGCGAAGGTGATTGCGAGTGGGAGTTCTGGAGTGGTGACGGCTAGCGATGAGGGAAGCAGTAGCAGGACGACACCATTGGAAGAGGCTGAAGCTGCCGATGGAGATGAGGATGCCAAAAAGTGATGCTGTGTTTGCTGTTAGGATGTGTTGAGCTGGACAATAAAGAAGGATTTATTTACACGAGCTGGATTCGCTGGAATGGTGACCTTTGTGTTTTTACTTGTTTAATTATTACACCATGATGCCTATTTTACGTCAAATGTTTCTTTAATGAAAAATGATGTTTATGTTTTCGGTTTATAATATTTATTCTATCGGTAAAATTCAGCTTCGACAGCCTTCAAATTTGATTTTCAGCGAAAGTTTTTTTTTAAATTAAAAGTTTCTTTTCGATACATGTGCTGAAAAGTTAAACTTTTTAACACTCAAATAGATGCTGAAATAGTAGTTAATGCAATTAGGTGCAAAAAGAAGTTTTTTCAACACTATCCATACAAGTGCTGAAAAGATGAACTTTTCAACACTCAAATAGATGCTGAAATAGTAGTTTATGCAACAAGTTGCAAAAAGAGGATTTTTTCAGCACGAGTCGTACATTTATCCAACGAGGTTCACCGAGTTGGATAAATACGAAGAGTGCTGAAAAAATCAAGTTTTGCAACGAGTTCCATACAACATTTTTTGCAATTCCAAAAAACACACACTGAGTGAAATTTTTTTTGTTGACAGGCTTAAGTCTTTTCGGCCTTTTTCGCAAGATATTTTTTATCGTATGGACATGATGAAAATAAGAAGAAAAATCGAATAAGAGAGTGCGGCAGGATTGCGGTTGTTTTTGCTGATAAGCTATATTTACTTTGGGAAACATTTATTTAAACGATTAGCTGAAACATGTCCTAAAGAATATGTTGCCGGATGTTGAAAGCAGTTTTTTTTTTTTTTGGGAGGGTGATCCAGCCGCACATCGTTGATGTCGAAACCTCTAAACTGGGCCCTCGTCCTGTCACGTCCGTCAGTAGTCTTGTCGTGCATTACAACTAGAATCAGATCTGCCAATGAATTAGTACACTTCGACCAAATAAACACTGACGCTGTATGGATCTGACTCTAGAATAAATGCACAGTTGTGTGTTATTCATAAGTCCAAAATGTTCAATTATTCATATAAGTCCAAATTTTCACTGCGGATAACTACCTAACTTGAATTGAATACAAGATTTAAAGCAACCTATCCGAAAGCTACTCTTATCTCAAATCCCCGACATTTTAATTAATAGCCAAAAAACGTTTCTTTTAAAACCTGTCTGACTTCTTTTAAAAACAACAAAAAGTAGATTAACAGTTCATATTTTACAAGTCGCTAATTGAAAAAGAGACGACCATTTGATCGTTAGAATTCCAGTAGATCCTCGATTCGCAACAATGGTCGATACAATCATAATCCGACAACCGTTAGTTCAACAGATCAACGAATTTAGTCCGATATCATTTCAATATTGATTGATCGAGACTCTATGGAAATTTTGACAAATCAAATCATAATGGTTTTTATGCTACTTGAATGAAAATCACCGATTCTGATAGAATTAATAAATTCACTGTTACTAATTTTGTCCCTAAATAACTAAAGGCAAAGTATAAAAAGTTGATATTTATAGTTAAAATCCTAAATTCAACAAAAACTATTTTTTTTAAACCCGCGTCCTAACCTGACACCCACATTAAGATAGGGAAAAATCACATATGTAGCGGTTCATTGTACAAATGTGATATTTCCACTATCAGAGAACCTCCTTGTCTCGATGACAGCTTACCGGCCATCGATTAAGCCCTGAGACTACGCCAAAGTGGGTTCTCGCAGCATGAAGTGGTGTCCATGTGTAAAAATGGAAGCTTCAGCAATATACTGAACACTTCGATTTTATTTCCACATCGAATCAAATCATACTCTTTGCCAAACAAGCATCAAACCTATGACACTCATTATGACAAAGCCCAGGGATTGCCGGATGTTGAAAGCAGTTTGTATTGAAAAGAAAAAAAAAGTAGGTGGAATGTGATGGTTGATTTTGGTGTTTTTTATCAACCGAATAATCAGCATCGATTTTTTTTATAATAAACATATTTATTTATAACCATAGGTATTTCGGTGGTCACAAAGTATCCTCTTCCTCTTGTTGCGGATCCTCCCCGGTCGCCTTCTCACCCTGCGGCCCTCCATGAAACCTCGCCACGTGGTTAATCAGATGCCACGTGCTCTTGAACGCGGCCTCGCAGTGCTCACAGTCGTACGGTTTGTCCCCGGTGTGCACCAGGTGATGCTTCCTGAGGGAGGCCCGATTGCGGAAGTGCTTCCCACACAGCTTGCAGGTCGCTCCGGGAAGCTTCTGGTGCACGAACCGGTCGTGGTCCACGAGGTCGTAATTCGTGCGGAACGTTTTCTCACAGGACGCACAGTGGAAGTTCCTTTCCTGAGGCGGTTGTTTCTTCTTGATTTGGTGGTTGGTTCCGTGGTGGCGGTTTTCGTGCCGTTGCAAGCTGTACGCGTCCTTGAAGCCCATCGGGCAGAAATGGCACTTTAGCGGGCGATGCTCCTGGTCGTGGAAACCGAGGTGTCGATTGAAGGCGGTGACCACCTTGAAGGATTGATTACAGTCGGTGCAGTGAAAGGTGGAACGATCCGTGTGGTCGGTGGTTAGGTGTGCGGCCATGTCCTCGTGTGTTTCGAGCAGCGTGTTGCAGATGTAGCACTTGCGGCTGAGGACGTCGCGGAATTTGAGCTTCTGGGTGGGAGGTTCCGTGGGTGGATCGCTTTTGGGACGACCTCGTTTGGCGGGATGGTTGGACGTTTGGATTGCAGTTTCGACTGGATCAGTAACTGGTTCCTGTTCATCTTCTTCAACCTTTAATATCATAGGTTCTGGCATGATGATTTCTTCCTCTATTACTTCACCCTCGTAAGCTTCCTCAGAAGCCATCATCAGTGGATCCACTGTCGACTCCGTATCTATCTCGACGTCCACCATTGGCTGAATCTCACCAATCCTGGTGTCTTTCTTAATCCTAGTCGTACTCCCTTTGGCCGCCACCTCGAACGCCCGGTATTCGGTCTCTTTCTTCCCGCACTCGTCGATCCATTGCGCCAACGAGTTCAACCGTGCGTTGCACCGCTTACAAATGTCCACCAGCAAGTCATCATCAGAGAACGACACCTTTAAGACCTCCCGCACTACAAACGCCAAGTCTTCGTTCTTCAACAGACGATCCCTCGGCACCATTTCGGCGTGGTCATCGAATCGCTGGCAGAACCGGCAACTCGACACGGTGACAATCGTCCCACTTCTAAAAAGAAACAAAAGTCGTTAAACGTCCACACAAAATGTGCCCAAAACAAGCTTACTGGTGCTGAAATCGGACCGGTTCCGCGTACCCAGAAGATTTGTCGGAAAAGTGCCACGAGCATACCCTGCCCAGGTGGCGCGCCGGAAGATCCAGCCCGGTACCGGCGACAATCGCTCGTATCCATCGGATTTTGAGCGTGCTGTGCTGCGGGAACGGAACCAGCCGGCTGTCCGCGCCGGCACAGGTCGGGACGGCACAGGATGGCATTGCTGGAATAAGCTGCTACTCGCGGCTGTTTGCTGATGCGCGGTACGTTTGTTTTGTTTTGGTCGTTCGGTCGTGCATTTTGAGAACTGTCAGAATCAGATTCGGTAGACAGACAAAGTTGACAAGCTCTCGGTTGTTGTGGGAGTGATGTCGGTGCAGTGTTGGGCGTTTACTTTTGATTATTTTTGAAACACTTTGCTGTACAATTCTGTTTTTTTTTCAACTGGGGTTAAAGGGCATCTACACCGGGCGGAGCCATTTTGGTATATTAACATTTAATTGAGAATGTTTTTTTTTACTATATTTTGGAGTTGACTTTAGAGCAATTCTCTACATTTCCGCAAATTGACTTATTTGTACTCGTTGATTTGGATGAAATTTTGTCCATCGATTCTTAAGGTTCAAATAAGCCATTTTGAATTATTGATTCCTCCAAAGAAGTCTCCACATAAATTGGGGAGCTGTCCAAATTTGGCAAATACCGTAAAAAACGTAAAATTTTTCATAAAAATAAAAAAATCAAATTATTCGCTCTAAAGCATTGCCTTGGCGTTCTCGATTGCGAGATTCCTACTCGAAACTAGGTGTCCGAAGGCTTGATTGTTGAGGCAATTGCAAACCTCTTTTTACACCTAAGCTTCCATCCACCCCGGGATTCGAACTGACGACATTTGGATTGTTAGTCCAACTGCCTACACCCAAACTGCGGTCGCATGATTGTGATGCTTGGCGGCATGAAAGTATATCAGAATCTGCATGAAAACTGTCCTCATGCATTTTTTGCGATATAGAGGTATGACATTTTTGCCCGTTACCGACAATTATCGACATTACCGACGGATTTTTGGTTGTATGTCACAAAAAAACCCTTAACAGAACGAGGATTGAACCACTAACTTCTTGATTATTGATCCAACACGCTACCACTGCGCCATGGACGCTTGACATATGCTTCTCTTTGGAGTGTTGCTCGGGGACGGGCCAGCGTTATATGTGTTGGTGAGAACTGCAGATCACTGAAATGTTTACACGCGGGCAAAAATGATCTAGGGCTTGCTGCAAAAAATGTTATAAAATATGACATTTTCTGCAGCAAATCCAATGTTGCAGATTTTGAGATATATTTTTCCTTTGGGTGTACCAGCGACTCCACCGAGGCAGGACCCAGGGAGACGACTCCTGCACCTGGACTGAGCTAACGACCTAATCACTAGGTTAGACCGGGACCAACATTTACTTCCCTATCCGACGGAAGGCGTGATCAGACAAATCTCGTCTCAAAATTTGCCACCGGGACCTTCTGGGATCAAACCCAGGACGACTGGGTGAGAGGCAACCACGCTTACCCCTACACCACGGTTTCATAATGAATTGCCAAATTGCTTCTCATTGCATTTACGTTTTGATGGTTTGATTCAAACACTTCACAGGATTTTTGACAAGCATTGTGAAAGCTGTTTCCAAACACGCAGAAAAATATTTTGTAGAATCAGCCTGTACGAGGTTTGATTCAACAAAATTTTTGTTGAATATAATCAACGCCGATTTTGCGTTGAAACAAATCTTGATTTTCTCAACTCCACAAAAATCTTTTGTTGTTTTGAAAAAGTTGCTTTGACGTTTAGCTTTGATTCAACAAAAATCTTGATTTTCGAATCAACAAAACGTTTTGTTGATTCAAATACGCCTTATTTTTCTGCGTGAATAAAAAGAAATTGCATGGCAGAATTCTTTTTTCAAGATATTGTTCATTATAATATTCTACGAAATGCTCATAATTGATTGTATAAATGGAAGTATGGAACCCATTTTTTATGACATCAACAACAAGCAATTTGTCATACGATTTGCCATCGATCTAAGTGAGCCATCAGGTGAAAACTCACTTCACATAATCCACTCATAACTAAGTTAGATCTGCTCAGATTAAGTTGAAGTGCTCTACAAAAAATTTCCCATATAATATTTGATATAAATCTCAGGTTTTATCCATTTTGGCACGTTAAATATTTTTTGCGGAAAGAAATGTAAAAAAAGATTTTCTTTAAAAAGCTTTACAAGCTCAAATGCAATACAGCTGAAATCACGGCTGAAAATTTCAGGAGTGCTTTTGTGGACTTAGAAGGATAGAACAATGATTTGATTCACTATTTCATGGTTTAGCTGACATTTTTGCATTTCCAGGAGGCCTGAACCACACTACTGCGCCCGGTGTGGTTCGAAAAGGCCATTCCTCTGAGCTAAACTTCCACAATGTATTGATGTGTTTCCCAGTTGAACTGGTCTTGCATATCATTTTACTCAACAATCAATCACAAAACACATGATTTTTGGGCACCCAAACGGCTATCCTAATATTCTAAAATTTGTAACTTGAGAAGGGGGTTTCAGATTGATTTGGTGTCTTCAGCAAAGTTGTAGGTTATGATTGGAACGATTCGAATAAAAATATATATTTTTATTACCTTTTCATTACAAAAAAAAATCGATATTGACAAAGCCTGTTTCATTTTTTAAATATTCACTTCTAGAGTTTTTTTTTAAAAGGTCCTATAAGCATATGAAACACAATTGCTTACAGGACCAGAAACTCTAGATTTGGCCTTTGGAAATGGTGGAAGAGGCGACGTACACTTAGACAAATAATAACAAATAATTACAAAGAAATAAAATGAAGAAAATTCGTTCGTTCGTGAATACATTTTAAAATTTTCAAAATCACTCAAATTTCAAAAGGACTTCATTAGTGTTGTGAATGAGTGACAGAAAAAAAACTATCATTTTATGATTCTTGAACCAAAGTATCAGAGGCCGTCACTGTAGCTTGCGAGTGCTCTTCTTTTATCTCGTGATTGCCAGCAGGAGCATTCGCTTTCTATCACTCTTACTCTCTACTCTTTTTCCTCGCTCACGCACACTCGCCAAAGATTCTTTGGTTTTCTCAGGAAACCGCAACGAAAGAACGCGAGAGGGGGATTGGAAACCGCGACCACCAATCACGTACCGTTGCAATGCGTTGGTAAATTTGGTTTTGTGGCGACCTTTGTGGCTACTGTCTGTTGAGGGTAGGCGATTGTGAAGTTTTTGCGGGATTGTGTAGAAAATCTGAACTGTATTCTGAATGAAGACAGCAGCTTTTTTTTTAAAGGTGACCAGTGATCAGTAGAGTTGTCCCACTTGCCGGTAGTGAATGTGATATTTTGTCTACCCAAAACTACAATCCGTTTGATTTTAATACTTTATTGCATCCAAGTTCACACTCAGCCGGAATCATTTTCTGATTTTGATGATTTTCATTTAATATTACTTGATATTAGTTACAATAACAGTTACTTGTTTTCATAACAGAATCGTTTTACACACACGGTTGGTTTGCTTTTGCTTCTTCTTTATTTTACTGTTTCACGTACACTTGTTTTTTTTGAATTTTTCTTCAGTTTTTTTTTTCTGTTTAATCACTGCTTACCATCTATAACATTTAGGTGTGTTTTTTTCTTGGGTTTTTTACTTTTTTGCTTGTTCTGCCATTTAATTTTATTATTTAGTTGGTTTTTCGTCATTTTTGCTTAAATTTGATATTTGCTTTCCGCCGCTGCTGTAGTTCTTCTCCTCCATTTTTCTTCCGCCCTTTCCCCGTCGCCCCCCTCGGATTCGATATTGTAGTGTTTGGTGGTAATTGTGTGACTCAATCAAACAACTGCATCATTGCGCAATAGACCCGCCAGACCGGCTGGCAAAAAGCAACCAACGCACAGGGGGAAGGGCGTTTCTTTGTGTTAGGTTTCATTTGTTTTTGTTTTTTTTCTTCAATAAATTATGTTTAAGTGGTTGGTTTTATCTCACATTATTAGAATTGTTTGTTTTTTTTTTTCTCTTGTTGGTAAAAACGTTTTGTGTAAAGTTTGTTTTCCATTTTAGAAAAATTAAAGCAAGAAAAGTCGACATTATTCATGTTAGAGTTGATTGTATAAGAGTTTTTTTGTTAGTTTTTTCTGGTTGAAAATTGTTTGTTTTTGTTTACAGAATTAGAAGAAAAATTGTTGCTTGTTTTGTCCCATTACGCTTTCCCAATATACGTATTACAAGAATAGTGTCGAAAGTCTTTTGCTTCTGTTTTTATTTTCCATTTAATCATTTATGTAGTTTTCAGTGTTTTACGTTAGAATCATATCTATTTCCGATTATTATTTCTCTTTTTTCACAGTTTAACGATGGAAACTTGCTTCTTTTTCCATAAAACTATTCTACACCCACAACTATTTTTATTTGCTGTATTTGAGTTTTTCTCTCTGTTTAAATTTTACCAGACAACTGTAACATTAGTACTTGCTTCGAAAATTCAGTTACACCGAGTTACACAGTTTTGTTTTCAGCTTACTTACCAGATAGGTTCTTAGCTAGTTTCTGTTTGTTTGCTTTGTTTTTTTTTTTTTGAAAATTCGTCTAATCTAAATAAAACCTAATTCATCCAATATTTTGCCTATAACAATAAAAATCGCTTTACTTTTTTGGATTTCATCTCTTTGCATTTCCCCTTTCAATTTGCACTAAATCTAAAAAGTTATGGTCAAACATTCGAAAGGAAACCGAAAATTGCCCGCTCTAATGTTTTGCTTCTTTAAATTTTGGAATAAGACCTCAAAAAATATGTATGAAATGAACCTCGCTTTTTGTTTTGTTTTTGTGTTTCGCTTCTGCCCCATGTTTGTCTTGTGTTTGCTTTCAAATACACTTTTTTAAATTTCCTTTTGTTCATCTACAACGTTTTGTTTTTTCCATTACTTGTAAATTTACTTTGTTTTGTTTACTTATTTTGATTTCAGTTCGGTTGTTTTTTATACTTAACGCAGTTGTTTGCTTTTTACCTCTAAATATCGATTTTCCACAGTTTTATACTTATACCTTTGTTTGTTTTGTTTTTTTCTTTTAGCACAATTCTAACTTGACAACATCTTTTGTTTGATCTGCGTTGGTATGAGTGTAATGTTTTGAAGTTTTGTTTTTGTTTTTATTTCTTGTGGGGGGTGGAAATTGTTCACGGAAATGGAAAGAGAGAGAGAGAGAGACATTGTTTTTGAGCAAGTACGATTCGAGTTTCCTACGCACTACAGATGTGTGGGGGTGTGTGGGGGGCTTTGCTATTGTTACACTGTCATTGTTTTCTTTTTCATCTAGTTTTTTTTAATTCTTTGTTATATGTTTGTAGTTGTAGTATATGTACTGGAGCACTCTTTTTACTTTTTTACCATTGTATTAGTGTTTATTTACTATTTGTATCCTGCGGTAGTAATTCTAGTTGTTATTGGTTAGTAGTGAAACGTAGTTTTTTTTTGTTCGCTAGTTTCGTACCCAAAAAGTAACTAAGAATCAAACATTGCTTGTTAGAGTTTCTTAGAATTAGTTTTGGAGTGGGGGTTGTTTGTGTGTGTGAAAAGGGTGGTACTCAATAAAGTGCATCTTGTATGTGTTGGTTAGTTTGTTTATGTGTACGTGAAGGAAAGGGGGGGCAATAGAGTTTTGTGCAAAAAATACCTCCAAGAATGGAGGGTTTCGTAAAGAGCCTTCCAAAAGGTATCGTTTATATGTATGGGTGTAAATTTAGTGCACCATAATAAAGTGGTCTGCTTGCTCCGCTCATTTTACTCGTCTTTTGCTCTGTATCGACCCCTCGTCGGGGCAAATTACCCTACCGGTTGTATGTGTAAGTGTGTTAGTACGGGTTACGGAGCTAAGTTTGTTTGCATGTTGGTGAGAGCTTTACAACTATTGGGTTTACAAATACCTGTGAGATTGGTTTCCTAACGCTAGCTTGTGTTTTTCTTTTCTCTGTGGTGCTTTTATATAAGTGTATGTGTGTGTGAAGTAAATAAAAACAAATAAACAAACTTATACCACTAAAATAAATAACAAGAAAATTATCGCAAACAAGTATAGCTGTCTGTTTTGTTGTGTAAGTGTGTTCAACTGTATCCATTTTTCATCAACTTGTTTTTCGACTCGTGCTCGGCGCTCCGAAATAAGGTCTAAAGACTGGAACCAGCCAGATTCTCTTCTCCTCTAAATAGGTAGCTTACTAAGCTTGTGAAAGTGTTTTGTATATGAGCGCTGTGTGTTTGTGTGGATTTGTGTGAATGTTTATTTCTCAAAAGAGCAGTGCGCGTTTGTGCCGTAAACAGTTCTGCTTGATGGAAATTTTAAATTAGGTGGAAAATGAAATAAACTTAATGTGCAGATTTTTTTCAGTGCAACCACGTGACAGCTGTTATAAACGTTGTTTCTTCGTTTTTCTCGAAAATGGCAATATCTGTCAGAGTTGAGTAATTTTACAATTTTTCGTTGAAATCCGAGTGAAATTCGCTCACATCTCAGTTTCCGTTTTTTACTCATTTCTGAGGTTGAAGGAAAACTGAGCAACTTTGAATGTTCGTGCAGAGCAACAATAAAGAAAGATTATTGACCCAATTTCACTCTCATTAAGTTGTTTTCCTTTCAGCGTGTACGTACGTCAAACGCATAACCCGGCCAAGGTATATGGATTGTTTAAGGTAAGGCGGGTTTTTTTTTCTAGTTTTTTTTGCGAATTGCACCGGTTTTTTTATGAAGGTTTGTTAGGAATGCTGAACTGATTCGAAAATTGTTCTTAGTGTCGTTTTTTAAACTGTTCTTAAATCGCTTTTCGATCTAATTTGGCATTTAAAACAACCCTACAGCAAAAAATCCTGTGAAATTTGCCTATTTATTTTTTCTCAAAAACTTTTCATGTTTGTAACCAAACGATGTCACAGATGCAAAAAATGATCGAGCTCGAGCTGTCACAGTCCCTGCGAAATATGTTGGCTGTCATATCGGGCGGTCAGTCAAAAATAGCGTATCTTTTAGAGCTGTCAAAATCATGATGACACGCAAGGCAGGCTTTATATGTACTTTGTTCAAAAATTGAATGTTTTCGGATTTCATCCAATTTATCAAATAATTTTTTTCATCGAAAAAAAAAACGAATTTTTAGTTTTTCAAAATTTAACGATTTGTCAAGGGTAAAAAAAGTCATTATGAGTCACAGAATTAAATGTGCAGAAATTTAATATAGGTAGCTCGCTTTTGAAATATTAGTTTTGACCAGGGGAATAAAAAGAGAGAATGCGTGACGTGATTTTCGAATTATCCCTCTTTGTTTACATCTAAAGAGTAGAAAATGGTTCAAGCGCAAGCGTGACTTTTCCCTTGCACTTGAATAATTTGTTTTGAAATCTGCTTTCACGATTCCTGGAGACAAAGAACTGCGTCAGAAGTGGGTGAAGTTTTGCGAAGTCGGTTTGGAACAAAATGTAAGCAAGAACTAGTAGAAAAAGGGAAACGGGCCCACCATTCGGATGTAATCAACTTATGAAGACGACCTTCGGATAGGGGCTGAAAATGGAATAAGCTAGGAGGAAGTGCGTTCATTGGAGGAAGAATGGCTCGATGACGATTTTTCTAGTAATTCTGAGAATAATCACAAAATGTTCGTAAGTTAAAAAATATAATGAAAATATTATCAGGAAAAGAAAATCAACAAACCACAATTGCTTTTTACAATATTTGCCCTAATGATCGATTACAATACTTGCTGCTTCTGGCGAATAGTAAAATCGTTCCACTTTGACAGTTCAAAATGCTTCTGTTTTTGAGCGTCTCTATTCACCTCCCAGGTTTTGACCTAAAAATTTTTAAAAATGTTTTTTTTTCGTAGTGATCTGAAAATTTTATGAGTGATTTTTTTTAATATGAGAAATCGGAATTAAAAAAAAAAAACACCATTTCAATTCTAAAATATAAAGAGCTGGGTGCTGAATAGTGGTTCGCAAAACGGCCTCAATTTTGAACTGTCAAAGTTTTCTGTTCGCCAAAAGTAGAGAGTATTGCTATCGATCATTAAAAATTGTTTGTTTTTTTTTTTTGCAAGAATGGAAAATGTGTGGCTTTTGAGGACATAGAGTTTAAGTCAAGAAATCTTAAGAAAGTTACAGGCGAGATCGTCATTTTTTTATAATTATGAATGGATGTTGTTTATGGAGTCGATGCGGTTTTATTCATCCAGAAGTTGTCTTTATTGTTTGATTCCGTTTGAAAACCTGGTTTACTGAAAATCTTCTCTGTTTGTTGGATCAGTTTCGCTAGAACGAGCGATGTTTTTTCGCTGGACCAGAAAGAGCTGCAGGATTCTAAAATCAACCAGGAAATTTATCGGCAACTTCTCAGAATGACACTCTCGCCGCAGTTCTTCGTCACCCGCAAAAAAGAAAAACCTCTTCTAACCGATCGAAATTTTGAAAGCACACACAATTTTCCAACAAAATATGTCAAATACTAGAAAAAACAGCTCATTTTCCAGTAAGAAAAAAGTCATGCTTATTCTTGAGCAGCCTCTTACATTGTAGATGTAAACAAAGTGGGATCATTCGAAAATCACGTTACGCATTCTCTCTATTCATCACCCAGATAAAGAGGTTGTAATCCCACAATTTTGTTCTTAATCTGGCACCTATGAGAACAATTTTAATAAACAAAAGTGAAAAATAAAAGTTTAAAAAACTCAGGAGCGAAGGGATCTGAACAGTTCTCTCAGATTTCGGTCATACGATTTTTTTGTTGTATTTTTTAATCCAACTAAAACTTTTTTGGTGCCTTCGGTATGCCCAAAGAAGCCATTTTGTATTATTAGTTTGTCCATATAATTTTCCATACAAATTTTGCAGCTGGCCATACAAAAATGATGTATGAAAATTCAAAAATCTGTATCTTTTGAAGGAATTTTTTGATCGATTTGGTGTCTTCGGCAAAGTTGTAGGTATGGATATGGACTACACTGAAAAAAAAAGATACACGGTAAAAAAAATTGGTGATTTTTTATTTAACTTTTTGTCACTAAAACTTGATTTGCAAAAAAACACTATTTGTAATTCTTTTTATTTTTTGATATGTTTTAGAGGACATAAAATGCCAACTTTTCAGAAATTTCCAGGATGTGAAAAGAATCTTTGAGCGAGTTATGAATTTTTGAATCGATGCTGATTTTTTCAAAAAATCGAAAAATTGGTCGCAAAAATTTTTCAACTTCATTTTTCGATGTAAAATCCAATTTGCAATCAAAAATTACTTAAGTACAGTCGGATAAAAAATTACAAAAATTAAAATTTACGAAAAAAGACCGATTTAGTAGAGAATTGCTCATCAGAGCAGACGAATTTATTGGAGTATTTTTTTCAAATAAATATTTTTAGAAACTCTTATTTATGGGCACTATTTAAAAAATGTGAAAAGTGATTTTGTTTTCTCAAAATCGAACTTCAAGTGGCTTCAATTATCAAGTGCTACACTTTTTCAAAGGTAATTTTCGTATGAAAATTTGACTTTACGTTAAAAAATCATGTCATTTCTGTAGCTCAAAAGTTGCCTTTTTGTACTTTAAAACATATCCAAGTTTATAAAAATCCAGATTGTGGGTATTCAACTTTAAATGATTAAGAGTTTTTATTTTTGGGTTGCTACAAATTTGTCCTAGACATAAAATCGATAAAAAATGTCTTCCCGAGATGCAGATTATGCAAAAAATTGAATACATTTTTTAATTAAAAAATAGAGATCAACTTTTTGCCGCCATAAAATAAACATTTTTTTTTCATTCCAATTTTCTTTTCCAAAATGTTTACACAAGTACATTTTATGATTCCGCAGATCCCGTGTTTTTTTCTGCATGACAGTCAAAAGATGTCAGCGTTACCTTGTAAATTCCATGTGCCTTGACTCTTACCCTTTTTTATAGCAGCCGCCATTATGGCGTGCGATAATCCATCAAAATTGAAACTTCCATCCAACGTGGTTGCAAACTGAAATAAATAAATAAATGAGTGGAAAAATTCCCGCTTTATGAAAAAAACCAAATTGTACAAAATCGCAAATTTCGCTGCACTTGCTCGATAAACCACGTTTCACTGTGCGCGCATATTCACTGCACTGTTTTTTTTTTGTATCATCATTTTATTTCTACTGCTGTGTGTATGTAAATGTTGCGATGGCGGGTTGATCCCGGAGTTTACTATTTTTTTTCTCAAAAAGGGTTGTTTTTTACTCGGTTTTTCATCTCTTCGTTCTGCTTGTACAATATGCTAATGTTTGGTTTGAATGATACTTCTGAAATTTCTTTGTCGATTTCCAGGAAAAAAAACAAACTTTTTTCTTTTTAAATAAAAGAAATGATAAACTGTTTCACATTGGACCGCGCCAAAGTTGGTTGGTTTAATGTTTCTGCCTCCCCCATCGGGGGTCGGTTTGATCTGTTCTGTGCTGAAAAATAGTTTACTGCTTGCTGCTGCTGGCTAACGATGGTCGGGTTTAAAACTGTGCCCCCACACTTGCTGCTGGGTTTTCTAGTGACGTAACGTTCCTGCAAAAAAAAAAAAGAAGAGAGAGAGAGAAAAAAATCACTCAATTATAACGTTTTAATTAGCTCCGGGTTTTGGTTCAACTATTTTCTAAAGGTCCTTCAATTTGCCCCCTCCCGTGGATCTGCTCTTGAACTTTCTCTTGAAAATGTGGGAATTGCAAATGAATAGAAAGAGAGAGAGAGAGAGAAAGAGATGAGTGGAATTGATAATGGGAATGTTTTTCCTCAGGCTTCTGGGAAATGTTTTCCCCGTGCGATGGCGGCGGCGACGTGATGCTGCCCATGGTCGGTGTCACATTTTAATCCGTTCGGAAGTGTTCCGGACCGGGAAGTCGGAATTCTGCGCTGTCAGGAGGATCGAGATGAATGTCGAGATTTCAATTCTCAGCGCAGCGGCAGAAGGAATGTTCGAGATTGTGTTGCGTGGTTTTCGAGACATTAGTTTATTCCAAATTACGATTGTTAGCAACATTGAATCAGTTAGTTACTTAAACGGTTCTGTGGCCTATTTAATTTAAATGATATAATATTTTTTTTGTAATAATTTTTTTTAAAGATTTTCTACATGTATGTATCCCCTTAACCAGAAGGGTGAAACACAACTTTCTACTAATCAATCTTCCATGTGTCATCTCGATTTAAAAACATTTTGCTTCCACCATACCGTGAAGTACTGAAATATCTGTAACGTCTTGATTAATTTCCGATCGATTTGGTGTCTCCGGCAAAGTTGTTACAGTAGGTTTTGACGAGAACTATTGAGCAGTTCTCCCAGATTTCGGTCATTCGATTTTTTTTGTATTTTTTAATCCGACTGAAACTTTTTTGGTGCCTTCGGTATGCCCAAAGAAGCCATTTTACATCATTAATTTGTCCATATAATTTTCCATACAAATTTGGCAGCTGGCCATACAAAAATGATGTATGAAAATTCAAAAATCTGTATCTTTTGAAGGAATTTTTTGATCGATTTGGTGTCTTCAGCAAAGTTGTAGGTATGGATAAGGACTACACTGGAAAAAAAATGATACACGGTAAAAAAATTGGTGATTTTTTATTTAAATTTTTGTCACTAAAACTTGGTTTGCAAAAAAACACTATTTGTAATTTTTTTTATATGTTTTAGAGGACATCAAATGCCAACTTTTCAGAAATTTTCAGGTTGTGCAAAAAATCTTTGAGCGAGTTATGAATTTTTGAATCAATACTAATTTTTCAAAAAATCGAAAAATTGGTCGCAAAAATTTTTCAACTTCATTTTTCGAGGTAAAATCATATTTGCAATCAAAAAGTAATTGAGTGAAATTTGGATAAAGTGCACCGTTTTCAAAATAAATCCATTTTTAGGTGACTTTTTTGAAAATAGTTGCAGTTTTTCGTTTTTTAAAATTAGTGCACATGTTTGCCCACTTTTGAAAAACATATTTTTGAAAAGCTGTGAAAATTCTCTATATTTTGCTATTTTGAACTTTGTTGAAACGATCCTTAGTTGCTGAGATATTGCCATGCAAAGGTTTAAAAACAGGAAAATTGATGTTTTCTAATTCCCACCCAAACAACACACCATTTTCTAATGTCGATATCTCAACAAATAATGGTCCGATTTTCAATGTTAAAATATGAAACATTCGTGAAATTTTCCGATCTTTTTGAAAAAAATATTTTCAAAATTTTTAAACCAAGACTAACATTTTAAAAGGGTAATATTGAATGTTTGGCCCTTTTGAAATGTTAGTCTTGGTTTAAAAAAATTTATTTCAAGCTTCTTGAAAATTTCTTCAGAAAATCAAGGGACAAAAAATATTGCTAAAAATTTTATTACACTTATTTTTGAATTTTAAAGCGAATAGACTTTTTGCATTTTTTTTCTATCCGCATTGACTATTTCTTGTTCCTGATTCTTCTTCTTTGATTTGTTCTTCTTTTGCTCTCCGTCTCTTTTATGCTCTTGTATCTTTTCTTTTTCTTCTCACCTTTCTGCATATTTTTATGTTTTTTTTTCACACTAACTATCAGTCATTGTGAGGGGTTACTGAGCTCGATTTGCTCGTCATCCGCATTGACCTTTTCTCATCTTTGATTTTCCTTTTTATCCGAATCAAAGCCAGAGATTGCAAAGGAAGAATCAGGTCAGTGGATTGTATGTTGTAATGGCGTAGACTGGATGTGGATAGTGTAGGACCATAACTACGTCACAAGGGGGAAATAGTTTATTGATTGTACATTTATTAAGGATTGTCTAATTAATAAATCTATTGACTTCTGTCAGTTTTCAGCTTGGTCAGACTTTTTTTTTCGGAATTATTGGAGGTAACTGCCGGAAAGAAATTCTCTTCCGCTGATGACACTGTGAGTGATTTTGCTTGTTCGCGTCCAACCATCCCTCTTTGGTCTTTCATACGGCAGTAATTTGAAGATACCTTAAAACGGGATGACTTTGATAGGTTTGAGATTTTTCCGCAAAATGAAGAGTACAAATTAAATACGTACGTAATAGTATATCATCATACTGACCATGGTAGAGAAGTGTTCAAAGAACCACAAGAAGAACTTTTCATAAAATTTTGTCATGATTTTTTCAATGAATATGGTTTTGAATCGGAAAACTGAACGCATTTTCTTATTCTTTGGAAAATTTTCCATTAGGAGAAGGTAAAATAAGTTTCTAAATAATAATTAGCATGTGTTTTTTAAACACACTTTAAAAAAAATCCAAATTTATAAGCATTTTTATTTGAACAAATTTCAGTTTAAAATGCAATATGAATCGATTATTTTTTGAACAAAACTAGTTTTAATAAATGTCATGCAAAATTCTGACTGTTTTGACAATTTTACCTAAAATTTGTCGGAATTTAATTAAAAAGCATATAAACTTAGTTAACTAAATATCCTTAAGTTTTTCCTTGAAATCGATATCAGCAACCTTAGTGATGGTACATTTGACGTAACTTTTTTTCAAACACTATTGAAAAAACTTTTTTTTTCTTAAACGTGCATAGACGTCGCCTGGTCTAGCCCAGTACATGTTTTTTTTTAAATAATAATCTTGAGAAGAACCTTAACTGTTTTAAAATATTCCGAAAATAAATTGAAATCTTATCAATATCACCCCGGTTCACGGTACTTTCTTCAAGTCTGAGCCACTGTAATTAAATGTAACCGCTACAAGTGGCTCTGTTGGTTTACACATCAAATTATTTTTGCATTTTTTTTTACTTCGGGATCACAAAAAGGGCGTGAAACTTGAGAAATGTATTTTTTATAAATTCACTAATATTCTGCAAGTTTTTACAGTAGGCAGAATGTAATTCACAGAAAAAAAATCAATTCCCATAATCGTGAATTGTGTACATGAATTTGAGAACCACGAAGAAATTTATTCATGAGCATGGTGCATTTGCACTATAAACGTGAATGCAGACATGCCTCGGTTTAGCACCGCATATGGGGGATGCAAAACCGAGGCGTGCATAACCGAGGAACAGAGCATATGAGATTCTGGCTATATGGGAGACATTGGCTATAATCGTATGAAAAATCATGCAAACATAAAAATATTATGGTGTTTTGGAATCGGGATGATGTCAGCTATCCTTTAAAGTTATAATTTCAGGCAACTGATCAGGATTTTGTCAAACAATTCGAATTTAATAAAAAAAATTTAAATACTCAAAATTTTCACAAAGCTACGTTTTTCGAAAAAATACCCTAAATTTCAGTTTTTACAATATGGGTATCAAAAGGTCAGGTTTTTTCATACATTTCGAGTAATATAACATTTTTTATGAAAATACTCAAAATTTTCACAAAACTACGTATTTTCGAAAAAATATTCCAAATTTCCGTTTTTACAATATGGTTATCAAACGATCAGGATTTTTTCACACATTTCGAATGTAATAACATTTTATTTGAAAATACTAACAACGTATTTTGAAAACACGGAAAAAAACACAAAACTACGAATTTTCGAAAAAATACTCAACATTTCTGTTTTTACAATATTTTCATACATTTCGAATGTAATAAAAACATTTTTTGAAAACACCCCAAAATTTTCACAAAACTACGTATTTTTGAAAAAAATACTCAAAATTTCAGTTTTAGCATTATAGGTATCAAACGATCAAGATATTTTCATAAATTTCGAATGTGATAACAATATTTTTTTGAAAATACTCAAAATTTTCACAAAACTACGTATTTTTGAAAAAATACTCAAAATGTCCGTTTTTACAATATGACTATCAAACGATCGGGATTTTTTCATACATTTCGAATGTAATAAAAACATTTTTTGAAAACACCCCAAATTTTCACAAAACTACGTATTTTTGAAAAAATACTCAAAATTTTAGTTTTTACAAAATGGTTATCAAACGATCACGATTTTTTTTATACATTTCTAATGAAATAACAACATTTTTTGATAAAACTCATCATTTTCATAAAACTACGTATTTTTGAAAAAGATACTCAGAATTTCAGTTTAACAATATGGGTATCAAACGATCGGGATTTTTTCATGCTTGCATTGTGAAAATTTTTGGTATTTAAAAAAAATGTTATTGCATTCGAAATTTTGAAAAACTCCTGATCGTTTGATAGCCATATTGTTAAAACTGAAATTTTGAGTATTTTTTCGAAAATTCGTAGTTTAGTGAAAATTTTGAGTATTTTCAAAAAAATGTTGTTATCACATTCGAAATTTATGAAAATATCTTGATCGTTTGATACCTATAATGCTAAAACTGAAATTTTGAGTATTTTTTTCAAAAATACGTAGTTTTGTGAAAATTTTGGGGTGTTTTCAAAAAATGTTTTTATTACATTCGAAATGTATGAAAATATTGTAAAAACAGAAATGTTGAGTATTTTTTCGAAAATTCGTAGTTTTGTGTTTTTTCCGTGTTTTCAAAATACGTTGTTATTACATTCAAAATGTATGAAAAAATTCCAATCATTTGATACCCATATTGCAATAACAATAATTTTGAGTATTTCTCGAGAAACATTGAATTTTCAAAATACTGGTAAAATAAGTATTTTTGTGAAAATTTTTATGAAATTATAATTTTAATGGATAGCTGATATCATCCCAATTCCAAAACACTATAATTTTTTGATGTTTACCTGATTTTTCATACGTTAAAGCCAATATCTCCCATATAGCCAAAATCCCATAAGCTCTGTGCTTCAGTTAAGCACTGGGCCGTGCTTAACCGAGGCAGCTGTACGAATCAAAACCGGGGCATGACTGTATATTCCTTCGTGGTTCTCAAATTCATGAACACAATTCTCGATTTCGAGAATTACCTTTTTTCTTTGCAATGTTTAGTTTATTTTTTTTGAAAACTTTTTCTTACTCTTGTCTATTCCATAGTTATAAGTAATAATTTTTTCGATTGAATTACGATGTAAAACACAGCTGAAAGGAACCCCAAAACTCTGATATATACCTTAATGAACTCATTGTAACTTGGATTATTCACAAATAAAACCGAATTGAATTGAAAAAATTGTTTAGTTTATTTGTCCCTATCTCGTTTGACTCAACCCAAAATAATAATTTTCGGATGTTGCCAAATTGTTTTTTTTTTCTACTAATCTAATTTAAATTTATAAGTTTTTTTTTTATTAAAATCAACAAACTTTTAAAAAATCACTTGAATGTAATTTTATAAAATGAAATGTAGTGGCAGCTTTAGTACTTTGGACGCGTATAATCCAATGTGAAGATTTTTAATATGAGATTTCAGAAACACAAGGTCAAAGTCTTTCCGAAATTCGAAATAACAGGTTATTCATATCCTTACTATGAATTCCTTAATTAATTCAAGCTCTGGAGAAGAAACGGCATGGTGCTGCCATTCCTTATCAAACACTCACACACATCGAGCAATGAGGAAAAATAAAGTCAAAGAGTTGACTTTTCAGAGCCTTTTTTCCCTCACCCTTCCCACCCATCAGTAGTTACGGGGCCCGTCCCCAGTCCGAATGACGGAATTTAATAAACTCAGATTACATGCTGAGTGTGGCGTCGTCATCCCTGACTTCAGGAGGAGACCGTTTTTCCCATTTTGAAGTGGCTTTTGAATTGCAAACGAAAATAAAAAGGAAAAAGCACCCTCCTGCGCGCTCTCTCCTCAACAGATCGGGGGGAATCGAATCGAAAACACAACTCTTTTTTTTTCTCTCTCTCCTGACAACCGATTAAGGGGAAGTTGGGGAATTGGGGGGTGTGTGTGGGAAATGAGTTAATGCCAGGAGGACACTCCTAGGAAAAAAAAAATGCTCGAGATTCGAGTGATCTTCAAAGGGGTTTCAGCATTTAACCTGGACTTTCAAAGTTGATTTAAGTTGGGAGGGGAAATTGTACCTTGTGCTGTTCTGATCAAAAGGATAAAATGAAATTATATTTTGTTCCTGGAACTTTCTGTAGCAATCTATGTTCGGTGTTTTTTTTCTATTTCCTGCTATGCAATAAGTAGAGAGAATTGATTTGTTGGTTGGCTGAGGTGATTTCTAAAAATTCTAGGAATTACAATGATTACTCCAATTAAGACTGTTTCCCATCATTTATTTACTGAGAAACATGAAGTTTTCTTAAAAAATAAAAGAATTCAACCGTGTTTTGTTATTCGTTTACCCGAGAAAAATCGCCGCATCTTTGATATGGAAATCGCCAGATCCAATCTGGGCTGCCCGATCGTGCGCTCCGCCGAAGGTTACTTTGCGAAGTTAACTTATTCTTTGCAAGAAAACCGTCGATTTGCATTTTCTTTTCATTCGCATCCAGCGAGACCAGAGAGACGCTATCAGCTATTTTCCGGGGGTCATCAGCGAAATGAAATCGAGCGACTTCCCTCGGGTGGGTGGGGGTGGGCGGGTACGCAATTATCGGAATTAGTTTCCTTTGATGACACACAGCTTCATCGCCAATACGGTGATGTTTCGAGGCCATGTATTCCGGGGATCGGGACGGGCAGGGATGGACAAACACACCTTAAAAATGTTTAAATAGTGTATGGTTGTGACATAATTCTTTTACTTCTCAAATATCAGAACAACTAAAAAAAATCATGAAAATAGAAAAAAAAGAAACAACTGGCAACAACTGGAAATGATTTTTTTGTGTGTCTGATTCACAAAGTTCAATAGATGTTAAGAAATCAATAAATTTTCAAAACTCAATTGAATTTAAAGTTTAATATCTTTTTTAAAAATCAATATTTATATTTTAATAATTTCTCAAATTAAATACACCTCTTCAAAAAATTGCACAGACTTTCAAAAATCATTGATTTTTTTTTTAATTTTTGAAAATTTCAATGGATTTAAAAAATACAAATTTTGTAAGAGAAAAATTTCAAAAATAATTTCAAAGAAAATTTTATAAACATTCAATATTTGAATTTTGAAGTTTTAATGATTTCTCAAATTTTATACACCTATTAAAATAATTGTACAGACTTTTACAAATCATTGAGTTAAAAAAAAATCATTAAATTTTCAAAATTTTAATAGATTCCCAAAAGCCAAATTTTGTAACAGCAAAATTTAAAAAATAATTTCAATGAAAATTTCATAAACATAGACATTTATTGAATTTTCGAAATTGATCGCAAATTTATTAAATTTGTAATTTCAAAATTCTAGATAATTAAAAAAATGGGTTTGGAAAATTTGCTGGAATGTTCAAATCTATGATTTTTTTTTAATCTGTCTGATTTTGAAAATTGTATTGGATCTAAATATTAATTGAAATAACAAAATTTATTAGATTTGCAAATTTTATTCAACTTCGAAATATTATTCAATATTGTTTTTTTTAATTAAAATTTGAAATCATATTGAACTTTTAAAATTTATTAAATTTTGAAAATCCGGGTAATAAAAAAAAATTAATTCAATTCAAAATAAAATACTTGTTTTTAGTTTATCAAATATAAAATATTTTTTTTTAAAAATGCGTTCAATTTCAAACTTTAATAGTACCATAATTGTTATAATTTTAATAAATTATTAAATTAAAAAAAAAAACATAATTCTAATAATTTTGAAAAATGATAAGATTTTTTTTATTTTTTTTTTCGAATTTCAATAAATTTGGTGAATTCAAAATGTTTGCTTTATTAAATATTTTTTATAAGGCCGTTGCAAATATTTTTTGAAGTTTATGTCCCTCAACTCTGAACAAAGTCGAGGGGGGGGGGTTGTTTTGCCATCATTAGTATCTAAAATATCTAAGTATTGACGAAAATTTTATTTTTTGCGGTGCTGTACATTGGAATTTCATAAAAATGCAAAATATTTTTAAACAAGCCCAAAATATTTGCAACGGCCGAAGTTAAAAAAAAAAAAAATCTTAATTCAAAAGATTTTCTAAACTTAGTAAAATTTTAGAATTTATTAAATTTACTAAATTCAATAAATGTTCAAAAATCAATATATTTTGAAAAATCAATAAGGCCGATGTAAATATTTTTCAAAGTTTATGTCGACCAACCCCCCCTTTCAAAATTGGTCTGAAAAATCAGGGGGCAAAACATTTTTTTTTCCAAAAAACTTCAAAATTTCCATGACAATGGAAGTCAATTAACTGAAAACAGTTTAAAATGCAGTTTGCTGCATTGATTATCATATTTAGCATCTTTTAAAAATGTTTTGAATTTTTATGAAGTTCAAATGCAAAAAAATATGTTCCGCAAAAAATAAAAATTTTGTCAATACTCATATATTTTGGAATAAACTTCAAGAAATATTTGCAACGGCCTAACATTACCAAAAAAGAAACAAAATTTCATGGAAATTTAAAATTTAACAAATTTTAAAGTTCAATTAATTTTCGATGTTTAATGAAATAACAATGTTCAATAAATTTTCAATGCTGAAAAAAAATATTAAAATTCTGTATTATTTTTTTTTAATAATTTTATATACTTCGACCGATTTTAAAAATGCAATTTATTTTCAAAGCTAGATAAATTTGTAAATTCAATGAAATATAACATGTTTACAAATTTGCATTTTAATTTTTAAAATTTTTGTGAATTTTTAATATCAAATATATTTTTGAAAATCAATTCATTCTAAATTCTGTTATTTTTATTTTTAAAGATATTTCAATGTCCAGAATGTTTTTTCATTGAATGGACACGAACATGCCTAAAATTCTTCGAAAAAGTTGTTGATATTGATAAATAATAATTATTATGTAAATTGTTAAAATCGTGAAAAAATATCACATTTTTTTGGAGAACTTAATAAATTGAAAATATTTTCGTGAATTGACAATTTATTTGATTTTATTGGAAATTACATTAATTTTAAATGAAATATTATTGATTTAAACATGGTGTGCTTTTTCAAAGTTTAAACCATTTTTGCATTGAATTTTTCGAAGAAAAGGTATCTGTAAGAATATTTCTAAGGCAATTTTGTTTTTCTTAGCTTCGTTTTCAGCTTTAATTTTTTAACTGACAGAGTGTAACATTTTTGAATTCAAAGTATTGAGCTTCTCGAAGCGACTTATTTTTGAATTTCAAACAAATTTAGACACTTTTAGACACTTTTAAGGCAAATTTAAAAAATGTTTGCTATGGCAACATTAAAAAATTAATAAGTTTTAAGTTTCTCTTTCTTTTTTGAGAATTAATTCCCGAGGACGTAGACCATTTTTAAAATTGTCATTGAACTTGATTCTTGCTACAATTGCCATCACTAGCCTACAGTGGACAACAAATCCGGGCTAGCAGAACAGGTCCATCGTTTCGCTCTCTCTCTCTACCCCGAAAGGGCTTCTCCTCGGATGCAACGGGGCATAAAAGTAGATCGGACCGGAGGAGATATGGACGAACTGGACCGTTTTGTGTGTTCCCTCCGTGCGCTGACGGTGATGTAATTAATTAATTAGCGTTGCACTTTGTTTGCGGTGCTGGCCGGTGGGCAAGTAATGAGTACTCGTACCTCGTCCTTTTGAACGAGGCAGGTTTCAACTGGACACGTCACGTTCGTGGAACCTGGACGGTCCGGAGTCGCTTCACAATGAGGGAAATCACGTACGAGGAAATAGTTTGGGTTCCACACGGAACAGATGATATCTTTTTGAGGAAGGATTTGCTCAGAATTCCTATTTTGAATGGGAAAACTTAAGCCATGACGAACAAGTGCGCTCTAAACTTTCGAGAATTTAAAAGAAAAGAAAAAAACAACACTTTTATCGACTTGCCTGATCTTCGCTCGAATCTAGCTCGTAAATCTGTTCATAGAAGCAGATTTCCACCTTCAACTGGGAGGAAAAGCATCCATCCTCCCACAACACTTCCCAGAACGAACGTCGACCTCGAAGGAACAAAAAACCGCAGCAGCGCAGGAAAATTTATTGATTCATAAACATTTTCCATTCGTCAAACTTTTCTCTCGCGCTAGCGTCCCATCGCCCCTCGATGCTTGAGCTTTATTGGGTGAGCTTTCAGAGGACGATTTTTTTTATGGCTGTTTTATACCCGAGATAGCTTGGGAAGAGACTGGGTAGGATATACGCGCAGGACAAGTTTTCCCGGGGTTTTGAGTGACCGGTAGGGGCATGGTGTTTGCTCAATGTTGCGATTTTGAGATTTTTTTTATTCGATCTCGAATACAAATAGTTGAAATTTGACATATTTTTTAGGTTTTTTTTGTTAGTGAAAATAATTGTTTTGCTTAGTAGGATTGAACCATTTTTTTTGGGAACAGCCCTAATGTTTGCATTTTGTTGGTTTTCGAAATGTTCTTTTTAACTAAAATTTGAGCAAGCAATTCTGATGGTTTTTTTTTGTGCATTTAATACATTTAGTTTAATTTAATATTAAAGAATTGTTTTTGATATTTGTTAACCGTTGATATATTTTGCAGAATGGTTATGGTTTTTTATCTTTATGTTTCAGTTATGCACTGAAACATAAAGAAAAAAAAACATTAAACATAGAACATAAATAAAAACATTGAGAAATAATTTAACATTTTTGGAGGGGGTTAAAATAGCATCTTCGTTCAAAATCAGCGGAAAGAAACTGTCTAAAATTTTAATAAGAATGTCCATGTCCAATCGATTGTAAACTATAGATTGTATAACAATATTTTAAGTTTTTTTGCTATTTTTATATTTTTGAAATAAATTTTTGATGATTCAGATCACAGAAAAAATGTAACACTCTAGAAAAAATGTCATAAGGCTGGTACAAATTTTATTTAAAGTTTTTGTCCCCCCCCCCTTCAATGTTGGCCCGAAAAATCAGGGGGCAAAAAAATATTTTTCAAAAAAACTTCAATATTTTTATGAAAATTTAAGTGCAATTAGTTAAAATCAATTTAAAATGAATTCCCCTGCGTTTAGAATCATTTTAAGCATGTTTGGGTTGATTTAAAAATCTCTTGAATTTTTGAAAATTTTCGATGTCTACTATCGCTGTAGTTTTTTTTCGCTAAAATTTTTGTTTTCGTCAAATTTTACATTTTTTGAAAACGTTTATTGCAAAACAATTGAACTAGTGTAAAATACATTTTAAAACACTTTTTCCATGCAAATGTTGAAACTATGGCATGTTATTTTAATATTTATATTTTTTTTATTTTTTGCCCCCCCGACTCCGGCCAGAGCCGAGGGACAAAAACTTTTAAAAATATTTGCGTCGGCCTAAGTTTATAAATATTTTTACAATGCCACAACTGTAATAATGTATTAAACTTATTTGTGATATTTTTGTTTAAAAATTTGGAAAGTTGGGCATGACATTTTTCAATTTTATTTTGGTTGGTTAAAAAGTTGCAGCTGTTTGATCAATCTACCAAGAGGTATAATGTTAAAAAAAAGTTGAATGAAAGCCGATTTGTTTTTTATTCACAAATTTATCGGAAATTTCTTTTCCATATCGTAGTCCAGGCCATGAATGAGCTTCTGAAACGCCATTATCGGACATTTCAAGCTTATTTTTGGCCATTTTACTTGTTGCACTTCTTACTGTACATATATAATTTACTTTTGGCTTGTACATCACCTCTATCTTCGTAAGGCACCATCCACACATGACGTAACAATATTTCGGGGCACGCCCGTTGTAGGTATAAATACACTGAAAAAAATGATACACGGTAAATTTTTTTTGGAGATTTTTAATTTCACTTTTTGTCACTAAAACTTGATTTGCAAAAAAAAACTATTTTTATTTTTTTT
The DNA here is from genome assembly GCF_015732765.1 of Culex quinquefasciatus. Classification (NCBI taxonomy): domain Eukaryota; kingdom Metazoa; phylum Arthropoda; class Insecta; order Diptera; family Culicidae; genus Culex; species Culex quinquefasciatus. The sequence goes on from NC_051863.1 coordinate 179,328,624, forward strand.
CATTTTCTTATATGTTTTAGGGGCCAACTTTTCAGAAATTTCCGGAATGGGCAAAAAATCTTTGACCGAGTTATGAATTTTTGAATCAATACTGATTTTTTCAAAAAATCGAAAGACCGGTCGCAAAAATTTTTCAACTTCATTTTTCGATGTAAAATCGAATCTAGGATTGCAAATTCGAGTCCTAGAGTCCTAGAGTCTTGGAGTAAAATTTTGATAAAGTGCACTGTTTTTAAGTTACAGCCATTATTGAATATTTTTTTTAAATAGCCTCAGTTATTCAATTTTTTAAATTAGTGTCCATGTTTGTCTACTTTTGAAAAAAGTATTTTTGAAAAGCTGACAAAATTAGTTGTTGAGATATTGCCATGCAAAGGTTTAAAAACAGGAAAATTGATGTTTTCCAAGTCTCACCCAAACAACGCACCATTTTCTAATGTCGATATCTCAGTAATTAATGGTCCCATTTACAATGTTAAAATATGAAACATTCGTGAAATTTTCCGATCTTTTCGAAAACAATATTTTCAATTTTTTTAAATCAAGACTAACATTTCAAAAGGGCAAAACATTAAATACTACCCCCTTTTGAAATGTTAGTCTTGATTTAAAAGGCTTCTTTGGGCATACCGAAAACACCAAAAAAGTTTCAGCCGGATTAAAAAATATTAAAAATTCGAATGACCGAAATCGCAGAGAATTGCTCATCAATTAAAAAAAAACTACTTCGCAGCCCTACTTGACAGAAAAGGTTGATGCATCAACAAATTGTTATCTTGTCAATTTTTTTTTGCATTAAGGCCGTTGCAAATATTTTTCAATCGTTCTTTTTTACCGTTGTACATCACAAACATTTTTTTGGGATCAAAATCAAGCTGCTTCTATCTTGTGAATCATAATTTGTTAATATTTTTTTGTTAATATTGAAGCTTCGGTTTAAAAAACGGATATTTTTTATAGGAAGTATAAATAAATTATTAAATTTTGGAAAACAAATTTAGTTGAAATATTTATTTTCCAAGTTTTTCGATGATTATAAATTAACATAAAACTTGTCAAATCTAATAACTGTACGAATACAGACACCCTGCTTTCTACAAAGCACTCACCCCAGATAAAACTCTGATTATGATAAAGTTTTATTTTATATCCATGAAAGTCAAAGGGCAGCCAACTTCCCAACGACCACGGGACAGGCCATTGATCGCGGTCTCTGCTTTAAAACCCGCGTGTCGTTTAAATTTACGGTCACCAATCGAAATGTTGAGGTGTGTTTTGCTCCGGGAACCTTGTGGGGAAGAACGGGATTTTCCGCCGGATTAAACTTTGCGGTGCGTTGGGCTCCGATTGAATCAGAGCGAGTGCGGAAGGAAATCTAATTCATCATCTTGTTGACTACCGTACTCTGCCAACGGAAATCAACTCGCCAGGAATGGTCGGCGAGGTTTGCGAGAAGAAGTGGTTTTGCGACAAACATTTCCAGAAAGCGATACGGTGGGTTTAAATGTTACTAAAATGTGTTTCCAAACAATGGTTTGCGTCCTCGCTTGACGTTTGAACGCTATTTTTGGTTAAGTGTCTTTGCTAGCAAAACATAACCTCAAAATCCCACCCTGAACGCCGTGGTTTCCGTGGCGACGGTTCACTTTATCTCGTGACGGAGACCCAAAATCGGTCCGAGTTGAGTGTGATCCGGTGAGATTATACGGAGTCGGATGCTGTGATTCACCGTGAAGGCCGTTAAGCAGAAGAAGGAGACGATGGCAGATTCGACGTTCGTGTTGGAGTGGAAGCGCTGAATTGTTTTTTTTTTGTACTAATCAGCAACGTGATTAAGATTACTTGAATTGGACAAATTATTTGAAGTTTTAAGACGATAGAACATAACCTCAAATTGCAGAAAAAATGTTGTTGTTTTGGATGGAATCTAGTTACAATGGATATTCTGAACTTTAAATCACTCAACCTTCAAGAACCTAATACGACACTTTCTCGTCATTAGCTGAACAGTTCGCTCAAGTAGATTTTACACAGCTAATTACACCTGGGAATGGGCCAACCTGAAGCCGCTCCTGAAGCACCGTAACGCTTCACTTACATCATATATACGTCTGCTACGTTGAGCCTTCGTCGGTCGTCCCTTCGCTTTGGGAAACAGGAGACCCAACTGGTCGTATAAATTCTGTCGTTTTCCCCTCCATTTCCGCTCCCTTTCCTCTAAACTTCAAGGTAAGGCCCCAATTGGCACATATACAACTCTATCTTCACCGCGTCGTAATCGTCATACGCCCCATTTAGTGTGTATACACACCACAGCCGATACACATACACACACACACACACGAGAGAGTAATGACAATTACACAATAACGGTGGCACACTTGAGTGCATCCGCGTGCAGATCCTACTCTGACTAACTAGCAAGTAACAACACAAGTCTTGGTCTCCACGGAAGCGAACTGCAGCCTTCCAAGAGGACTCACACTCCCGAGCGCCATCATGCGGCATTGGCAGTGGAACTAGGTGGTCCCAGGTGGCCCTCGAAGAGAAGCTCTTCAAATACGGCGTCCACATGCACTGGTACAGTATAGATGGAACGCAGACGTAAATTTAATTTGTCCTCGAATTTTTAAAATGAGATTCTTTCAAAATTTAAAATAGTTAGATAACTTGCGACCGTCAATTGACACTCACGAAGTTGACACGAAAGAATGCCGAGCTCAACACTCAAACAGCCGGGCGACACGACGGCAATTGCTCTTTCTCTCTTTTCCTATCTCTTTCTTGTTTGTGCTGCTTGTGTGGTGACAGCAATCATTTGAATGCAGTCATGAGTCAAGTGATCGGAATCTCGGTAGAATGTCAAACGCAAGAACTCTGTGCGTCAGGCAGACGTAGCAAAAACAAAAGCCGAGCTCTGTCAAAAAAATGTTCAAAATTTCACCTACCGGAATATCCAATGGTTAGCACCTCGACCGGCAGCGATCCACGCCGCCGCGACAGCAAATTGTCCGTATCCGCGCGCCGTTTGAACCGTTGCCACGCGGAAGACGACGAAGCGGACGCACCACTACCACTACTGCAACCGGCACCCCCAATGATGGCGGCGGTGGAATCTTCCGACAGAATGGGACTCAGAATTTCCGCCCCACCCGAGGACCGCCGCCGCATGGCCTTTTTCGTGCTCCGTCGCTTGATGCCGAAGCTGTTCCGGATGATGACGCTGGTGCTGCTGTTGGAGCTGTCGCACGGGACGGAACCCCGCCGCTGGATGTTGTACGCCGGACCGATGTTGTTCGGAAGGGCGCTCGGCACGCCGACTTCCGGCTGGTTTCCGCCGTTTTGTTGGTCTTTTGTGTCTGAAATGGGTATTGTTAGTAGATTTACGACACAATAAATTGGGGGACAGGTCTTACGCATGGTGATGAATTCGGCCGGCATGGAACCTCGCCGCAGGTCGCACGACTTGATGACGAAGGACACGCTGAGTTCGGGTTCCGTGGGTTTCGGGGGAAGGGCAACGGTGACCGGAGCAGATCCGCGCCGCCGGCTGAGACTTCGCTTCAGTATCGACGGGTCGAGATTCTCCTTCTGGCCGCCTCCGGTGCCGCCGCCGCCGCCGCCGCCGCTGCCAAGCAGGCCAAGAGAGAGCTTCGGTATTTTGGCTTTGTCCGCCTTGTCCGAGGACGGGTCCGCCTGTTCGCGTTTGGCGGCACTCTCCTTCTTGATGGACACCAGAATGCCACGAGATTCACTGAACGCTTCCGGTTGGTTGGTGGAAGAGCTGTTGCTGCTGCTGCTGGATTCGAGGAGTGCCTCCGGACAGGCACCAAGTTCGGCCTGCGAGGACATGTACCGGGTGCGGATGTACGGTTGCAACGGTGGGAAGGTTTGCTGACGGATCAGGTGCTTGGAAGTTCCAACGGTGAGAAGATTCGCAGTATTTCCTACGCTAACGGCTCCGTGGAGCACTAAATTCAGTCGGTCACCACAGACGGCGTCGGTCATGGACGCGATGCTGCAGTCTGGAAGAAGGTTCTCCGCACTGAGCGGACGTTCCCGGTCGGCGGTACTACCGGTGGACGATCCACGCGCACCTCGATGAAGACTGTCGCTGTCGGACGAGAAGATCGACAGCGAATCATTATCGAACTTGTGCTCGTCGCTCTCCTGAATCGATTCCGGTGGGGCGGATAGATCTCGGTGGTCTCGTGGTTCTCGCGCTGGAAGCACAATCTTCGGTATACTGTGTACGGGTACGGAGAAGCGTCGCTCGCTGCGAACACCGCAGAAACCGGCGCCGATCTGCAGCGAACCACGCCGTCCAAACTTGGCGACGTTCGGGATGAGCACCTCCGAGCTATCCGACAGCTCGTTCAGTGGCTCGTCCTGATCGTCCACGCCATCATCAACGTCTTCCTCCTCGAGCAACTCCGCGTCAGAAATCTCCGTTCGAGTTTCCTCGTTGATCTCCGCTTGAAGTTTGCTCTCCCACTGGACCTGGTTGAACTTCAAGTGATGCATCATGCTGTGCGACAGGTCCGTCTTCAAAAATCGGTGCCACTCGTCCATCAACGGTGTCACGACAAACTTGAAGAACCCAGTTTGGATCTTTGGAATCGACGTCGAGTGTCGATCACAGAGCGACGTAACGGGCAGGTTCAGCTGACGTTCGTAGTCACCCTGGCGGAAGAACTCCTCGCACACCTTCATGCTCCACTTTTTGCTTATGTCCCACGGCCGGCACGGGTTCGAGATGTCCGCACACTTGAGCGAGATCTGCAGGATAAAGTGTCGGTGCTGTTGGTTGCGCATGTCCAGCGAGTCCCGGGTCAACAGGTCGCGGAACTTGGCGATGAACTCCTGCTGCCGGGTGATGTCCGTCGCCAGGATTAGAGAGCTGATTTGCTTTTCCAGCTCCGGCCGGATGCCCTGGATCTGCTCGGCCACGCCACTCTCCAGCAGACAACCGACGGCCGACCGCCAGTGGTGGTTCTCCAGCACCGAAGTGTTCTCGTACAGCGCCGCCAGGTGGTTGCTGGTCGCTATCAGGAACGGCTGGTTCACGCCCGGGTGGTCCAGATCGTGCGTTACGGCCCCAATCAGCGACGCCATGATCTCCAGCGGGCTCAGATTCTCCAGGATGCGCCGCTCTTGCAGGAAACAGTGCATTGCTTGTGTTACGTCAGTCGCGTGAATTGAATTGTGATACGGATTGGTGCTATGATAACCTTCCTCGATTAAACTAAACAATTTCCATACTCTAACTACGTCTAGGTTAAAGTGGTCCAAAAGGCCGTACCAATGGAACAAATGAACACATAAGACAGGCAGTGAACGTCCTGGAATTGGAGGAAAAAGAAGTGCATCATTAGATTCGAAACTGAAATTCGAAAGAAAAATATTATTAACAGAAATTAATCTAAACAGAATTTAAAAAACTAGCGTTAACTCACTGGAGCAATTCTCTACCAAAACCGGAAATGGATTTTATTTGTATTTTTTGATATGGCTCAAACTTTGTGGGGGCCTTCCCTATGACCAAATAAGCTATTTTGCGTCATTGGTTCACCCATACAAGTCTCCATACAATTTTGGCAGCTGTCCATACAAAAATGGTATGTAAATATTCAAACAGCTGCAACTTTTGAGTGAATTTTCTGATCAATTTGGTGTCTTCGGCAAAGTTGTAGGTATTGTTGAGGACTTTTGAGAAAAAATAGGTATACGGAAAAAAAAATTTGCAGATTTTTTTATCAACTTTTTTTTCACTAAAACTCAATTTCCCAAAATACGTATTTTTTGATTTTCGAGATTTTTTGATATGTTTTATGGGACAAAAATCCGCAACTTTTGAGCCATAGAGAAACATAGTCAAAAAATCTGCCGCCGAGTTATGAATTTTTAAAAAAATAGTGATTTTTGGAAAAAATCGAAGTTTTATGCAAAAACAAGTTTGACATTACTTTTTAATGCAAAATTGAATTTGCAATCAAAAAGTACTTTACAGATTTTTTGATAAAGGGCTCCGTTTTCAAGATATAGCCACCGAAAGTTAGATTAGCGAACTATATGCAGTTTTTCAATTTTTTAAAAATAGTGACCATGAGTGACCATTTCTAAAAATATTTTTTTTGAAAAGTTCAGAAAATTTGCTATAAAATTGTCTAAGAGACATTGAAGATTGGACCTCGGGTTGCTGAGATAGAGCCGCTTTAAGAAAAAGAAACACGAAAATTGAAGTTTTCTAAATCTCACCAAATCAACCCACCTTTTTCTAATGACGATATCTCAGCAATTAATGGTCCGATTTTCAATGTTTATATATGAAACATTCGTGAAATTTTCCGATTTTTTCGATAAAAATATTTTGAAAATTTTTAAATCAAGACTTACATTTTAAAAGGGCCAAATATTGAATATTACGCCCATTTAAAAAGCTAGTCTTGATTTAAAAAATTTCAAAATATTTTATTCGAAAAGATCGGAAAATTTCACGAATGTTTCATGTATAAACATTGAAAATCGGACCATTAATTGCTGAGATATCGTCATTAGAAAATGGTGGGCTGATTGGGTGAAACAGCAAATTTTTTTTCCGTGTACCTATTTTTTTCTCAAAAGTCCTCAACAATACCTACAACTTTGCCGAAGACACCAAACTGATCAGAAAATTCACTCAAAAGTTACAGCTGTTTGAATATTTACATACTATTTTTGTATGGAAAGCAGCCAAAATTGTATGGAGACTTGTATGGGTGAACCAATGACGCAAAATAGCTTATTTGGTCATAGGGAAGGCCCCCACAAAGTTTGAGTCAAATAAAAAAATACATAAAATAAAAATGGTCGAAATCGGCCGATTTCGTAGAGAGTTGCTCACTGGTATCACCTTTAAACAAATATAAACATTGAGTGTATCCCGCTCACTCCGAAGGAAATTGGCATAAGGTGTGAAATGGATACACTCAATGTTTACATTTGTTTTAAGGACCTAATAAAAAAGTCCAGAATTGTTTTCAGTTCGCTGTAAAGCGCCCAATTTCTTGGCGAAACAAATGTCCTGGAAAACGTGCATTTGTGATTGTTTTATTTTCAGAAATTCTAGGGCAATTCGATTGCTGGAAATTTTTCTCTCCTGGTTCTGAATAATAATTTGAAAAAAAAAAATGGCTGGGACAAAAAAAAAATTATGTCATATTGGGGCATGATTTCTCAATAGTAGTTTATGCAACAAGTTGCAAAAAGAGATTTTTTTCAGCACGAGTCGTACGAAAAAATACAAAAAAATACGAAGAGTGTCGAAAAAATCAAGTTTTGCAACGAGTTCAATACAACATTTTTTGCAATTCCGAAAAACACCCATAAAGCGAAATTTTTAGTCAAATTTTCATGTCTTTTGTCAAAAAATCGTTTGAATAAAAAAAATGAAAAGTGTTACTTTTTGAAACAAGTGCTGGAAAGTAGAACTTTTCAGCATTTATTTTGAAAAGTGGTGCTATTCGATTCTGTTATTTTTGCTACAGAAAAGTAGGCTATTTTGTCGTTCATGAATGACAGGAAAAGTAAGTAGTTTCACAACGGAATTGCAAAAAAAAAACTCATAAAACATTAAATACGATTTTTTTTTAAATTGATATGCAGTTCTGCGAATCATTCAATTAAATTTAAAAAGATCTTGGTCTTGACTTTAGATAACCTTAAATTAACCCGGATATGAAATCCAGAAGAGCTGGTTGATCAATACGAATTACTGTCCTTATTGAAAAAAACCAGTTCTTCTGACTCTGTTTATTTTTTTCAATGCAATTTCGAAACATTGGTTTCAAAGAGTTATGAAAATATATACTTTCGCTTGTATGCGAGAATTTTAAGAAATTAACATAATTTGATAAAAAAGCCAAGTTTATTGCAACAGTTTCTTTAATTTTGTTCACAGTACATGTTCCAAACATTGAAACCAACATACTCCCAATTGGTTTTCGGGAAAATCTTTACATTTGAACAAATTTGTCACCGAATTAAAAATTTTGAAAAAATGAAAAAATATAGAATTTCACTCAAATGATTTTTTGACACAAAAAAAAACATACTGCGTTAAGTTGATGTCCAAGTGCCCACACCTATTTTTTGCAAAAAGTTTGGTATAAATTTGACAAAAAATCATTAAGGATTGTTTGAGGTACAAGCAGGGTTGCCAGGTCAAAATTGCAAAAATCTAGCCAAATACAAAAAAAAAAACTGGCAAAATCTGGCAGACGAACATCTAACAATTATAAATGGAGCATTTCCCTACCAAAACCAGAAATGGTTTTTTGTATTTTTTTTTATTTGGTGGGTGCCTTCCTTATGACCAAAGAAGTAATCATTGGTTCACCCATACAAGTCTCCATACGATTTTGCAATTGTCCATACGAAAATGGTACGTAAATACTCGCAAATCTGTATATTTTTAATAAATTGTCTGATCAGTTTGGTGTTGTCGGCAAAGTTGTTGCTAATCTTAAAGAATATCCAGCAAAAACATATTTATACGTAAAAAAATTGCCGATTTTTTTAACTAACTTTTTGTTTTACAAAAACTCAATTTCCCAAAATACGTATTGTTTGATTTTCGAGATTTTTTGATTTGTTTTAAGGGACCATAACCCGCTACTTTTGGTCAAAAATTCTGCCACTGAGTTATAAGTTTTTGAAAAAAATTATTAATAGTTAATAATTATTTAATAGTTATTTTTGGAAAAAGTCGAAATTTCTTACATTAAATTTTTTACTAGTTTTTTTAAATGAGAAATTGAATTTGCAATCGAAGTGCACTTTACAGATTTGTTAATAAAGGGCCACCGAAAGTTAGATTTCAGCGAAATATTTGCAGTTTTTCGATTTTTAAAAATAGGGACGATGAGTTGCTGAGATATCGACATAAGGAAATTGTGGACTGTTTGGGTGAGACTTAGAAAACTTCAATTTTCCTGTTTCTTTTTCTTTAAGCCGCTGTATCTCAGCAGCCAGAGGTCCAATCTTCAATGCCTCTTAGAAAATTTTATAGCAAATTTCTGAACTTAAATATTTTCAGAAATGGTCACTCACTTTTGAAAATCGAGAAACTGCAAATATTTCGCTAATATCCAACATTCGGTGGCTATATCTTAAAAAATAGGGCTCTCTTCACAGCAATTCCATTTGAAAAGGGCTCAGACCGAAAAAAGGTTCTCCGATCGTGCTCAAAATTTTTCTGAGGGTTCTTTGACCAAAATAATCAAACCCAATTTTTTTTGTTTGGCCATAAGGGAAAAGTGGTAGTTTTCGTCAACTTTCGCAAAAAATACATTTTTCAACCGATTTTAGCTTACATGCAAATTAAAGGTGGTTAGTCGACCTTTCAAGGAAAAATAATTTGAGGACCGAAAAAACTAGCCAAACATTTGAAAAAGTCGTATGTAAACTTAAAATGGCGTTTTGACCGTGTCTGGACGAAAGAGCCTATGTCGGTACATATTTTTATCGGATTCCTCGGAAAATTTTCCGTAACATACTCAAAAACATGAGGTGTTCATTAACAGGATTCCGAGATGTGATTTTTTGAAAATAAAAAGTGGGATTTTCGGCGCGCCATGCACAAAATCAAGAAAATGACAAAAATGACTTTTTACACTAAAACTGCGATAATTTTAAAACTTCAGCGATTATGTGTTTTTTTGCAAAAATTGACGAAAATTGTCACTTTTGATCACGGTGTAAGTCAACCTAATGACCAAACAAAAAAAAACAGGTCTAATTATTTTGGACAAAGAACCCCCATAAAAATTTTGAGCACGATCGGAGAACTTTTTTCCGGTTCGTGCCCTTTTCAAATGGAATTGCTGTATTATCAAAAAATCCGTAAAGTGCTTTTCGATTGCAAATTCAATTTTACATAAAAAAATTGGTTAAAATATTTGATGTATGAAATTTTGATTAGAATTTTTGACCATACTTCTTTATGGCTCAAAAGTGGCTTGTTTTGGTCCTCTAAACCATATCGAAAAATCTTGAAAATTATTTTTTTTTGGGAAATTAAGTTTTTGTAAAAAAAAGTTAATTAAAAAATCGGCAATTTTTTTCCGTGTGACTATTTTTTCTGGATATTTCTCAACAATACCAACAACTTCGCCGAAGATTGGTGATCAGAAAATTCATTAAAATGAAAAATCTGTTAAAACCTGTCAAACCTGGCTCAGATAAGGGAATTTAAAATCGAACAAATGCTCAAAAACTAAACTCACCACCGGTGACCGTCTCGAGGGTGAAAGCGTTGAAGCGCCAGTTGCCGACCCGGTCCAGGATGCACTGGACCTGCCCGTGCAGGATGTCGTCCAGGATGGCCTGGTCCAGGGCGAGGCTGCGCGTGTTGAGCTTCTTTCTGCGCCGTTTGTGCATGGTCAGGAAGCGGCCGGTGCAGGCGTGCCGCCGCCGCGGATGTTCCGAGTGGTCGTCCGCTATGAGCGCCTCAAACAGGGGCCGGTCCTGGTCGGACATGCGGCGCTGGGGTGCGTACGGAGCCGCCGTCACCGTCGCCCCGGCCGTTACGGTGGCCATCGTGGGCGATCCTGTCGTTGGTATCGCGGTAGATGTCGTAGCTGAAGGGGGAGAAAAAGAAGAGGAACTCAAATTAGATTCAAACTCGCTAATCAACGCTCATTAACGTGAGCTTAGTTCGAATTAAGGTGATGACAGAAGCCCCGAATCAGAATTTATGACCCTCCCTTCGCTTCCATTTAACAAGAGTAAATTGGTCCTGGTGGAGCCACCTGATGAGCGCCATCAAAAGCTTGAGCACTAATCCGGCTGGTTTGTCGTTGACGACAAGTTTCGACGACTCTTTTTTTTTGCTTCATAGAAGCAAGTGGAAATGGACGAAGGAGCAAACAACCAAAAAACATGGCGGCGATGATGGCTGCTAATCCCTGGAAATTGGATTCCAAGCAGAAGGGAATGATTCTTTTTTGTGCGTTGTGTAAGTAAATCCACCCTCGTCTCTGGAGAAGGAGTTATTCAGTTAGCAGCTTTAAAACATGTAATTAACAAATCTATAAAAATCAGTTTGAATGACATTTGCATGGTTTAAAAAAACATGTTTTACTTTGTACGGTAAAAGCCTCTCAATTGAAATTTTGAAAGAATAGACCAACTTATTCTCAGCTGACATTCGAACATCTGGAAATTTTCAACTTCCTGGAAATTACAAATCGTAAAGTGAATGGCGACAATTTCATCAACTATTTTATGAAAAATAAAATCATCAACTAACCTTGTTAATTCGATAACCATGCAAGAAGAAGAACTAATTTACTCCAGGTTTGCGAAATTCACAGGAATCGAATGGTTCTTCCAAAGGTGAGCGCCTGAAAAGGTTAAACTTTGCCCAAGTGGATTTATGTTGTGAGGGATGAATTTTATGGAGGATATTTCGCCCGGAGTCCAATTTATCGACTCAGTCGGGGATTAGGGGCAAGTTTTTCACGCACAATTCGACGAAACCATGCAACCAAGATGAACCAAGTGTGTTGTGATGGCCAACCAGAATACGTGAGAAGGAAGGCTTAAATAAATCGGCTTTTATTTCGGGGGGAAATGAAAAGGAAGGAAAAACTGCGTGTCAAACGATTTGTTTCTTCTTGTGAAGCGATTCTTGAGGGGGAAACCGGCTGGACGACAGAGAAGTGGATTAGTCATCGAATCAGCTTTATTGGTTTGGTTGACCAGCGGAGAAATGGGATTTTCTTGTTTTACAAAAAAAGTGTGTGTTACAAAAAAGGATTTGGAGGATAACTTTCTGATATCGGTTTTCATTGAATTTAAAACTAAAAATACAATAATGATTTGAAAGTTAGGCCGCTGCAAATAGTTTTTGAAGTTTATGACCCCCCCCCCCCCCTCCCCCCTGTCAAAATTGTTCAAAAAAATATCAAAATTTCAATGGAAATAGAAGTCTAATCAACTGAGAATAATCTTAAATGCCTTTTTCTGCATTGATAATCATATTTAACAGGTTTGGACTCGTTTGAAAATATTTTGAACTTTTGTGAAATTACAATGTACAGCACTGCAAAAACTTTGTTTTTCTCGCAAAAATAAAATATTCATCAATATTTTAAAAAAATGTGGAAAACAATGATTGCAAAACAACTGGACAGGTTTATGATGCATTTTAAAACACTTTTTTCATTCAAATGTTGACACCGTGGCCTGTAATTTCAATTTTTACCTTTTACCATGATTAGTATTCAATTCTCCGTAGAATTTTGTAAGCTAGCTATACAAAATCTCGGCAACTATTAGTTGAATGGCCATTTTAATTTTTTATTCTACACTCTTAAATTCCAGCCTTTATTACAAAATTTGCATTGTAATTTTTCAAAAAGGTCAAACTATTTCTGGAGCAACATTTCAAAAGGGCGCATAAGCATTTTGACAGCTAGAACTATTTTGTAAATTCCGAGGCAACAGGTGGGGGGAGAGGGGGTAATATGCACCCCCTAAGGGAAAACTGTGATTTCTCAACCAAAACATCAATTCTGTGGAAGATTTTGTCTAGATGTTCTAAAACAAGTATTTCTAAAAATATTTTTAATTCATTCCAAACAATCATGCGGGGCAATATGCACCACAACATTGGGGAAAATGCACCGGGTAAATTCAGTTTTCACTAGTCACCACTAGATGACACCGCTGTTTTTACAAAGGAGCATCACAGCGGTGCATTTTGCCCCGACCACGCTTATTACATAATATTCAATTAAAAATACATTTTTTAATAATTATGGACTCATCTATCTATAGAATAATGAAGATTGTGGTAAAAACTATGTAAACAAACACTTACAATATTAATAAATGCTTTTTATATTGTCCTAAAATCATATTGAAAGTTCAATAAAAATTAGTTCAAAACACAACATTTTAAAGTTTTGCAAATTACTTTGCCTGTTTTTATCCTACCATGCTCAAACTGTTCCAGCATAGTTTTTACAATGTTAAGCTTCCAATTTCTATGATTTTTTCCCTGGAAAAATGATTTTTTCCCATGGAAATTTTGAAAAATTGATTTAAATAAGATTTATTCGATTGATAATGCTCCTTATGTGTGTATTATTGATAGAACAAACTATTAGAGTCATATTACAGCATAATTACAATAATTTTCTCAAAAAATTGCCAGTTATTCTAATTTTTCCAAAAATTTCCAAAAAATCACCAAAATGCATGTTGAAGGTCAATATTTTGGTCCATCGGGAAGAAAAGTAAAGTATAAACACTTTTACATAATATTTCATCATTACTTTAAACTTGTGCAACATTTAACTGAAGTTATCCAAAATATCGATCATCTTTTTAGAAAAATCGTTTAAATAAAATACCAGTCACAATTAATCACTACAAATCACCATGCATTATGATCGTTAGCGAAATTGCCATATTTTGCAATACCCCACTTTTCTGAAAATGCTTGATTTTTCATTATAAACGCGATTTTTCCCTAAAATCTGCTCAAACTGTATGGGGGCTGTCATTCCGAACACCGCTGGAACAACAGCGAACCTAGCGGAAAAATGTCGCCGAATTCTTCAATTGGCTCGAGTTTCGCTCGAATGCAAGCCAGTCTTATTGAAGAATGGAATACATAAAAAATAAAACTTAAAAAAAATGTAATTCATATTTTTTTTAAATTAAAATTTGTATGTTATGAAGTCGAATAAATAATGTGTAAATATTTTTTTGAGGTTTCAAACATTTTTCGGAATAGACTAAATTAGTTCTTGGTGAATTGTATGAAAAACTTTTGATGCAAAGTTACTACATATTGAAATAAAAGTTGCATCAAATATCTTAAATGTAAAGAAAAGTTGATTTCTGAAAAAAAATAATAATTTATTGTAGTTAATTATGACACACTTTATGAATGAATTTCTGAGTCAACCATTAATGAAACAAGTCTTTTTTTGCTAAACAATAATAAAATTTATTCCACTTTTTTAAGTAAATGGGTCATTCCAGGTCAACTGAGTACACTTTTGGACTCGACCTTCACCGATTTGGACCAAACTTGGAGAGAACGTTCATCTATCAATAGTTAACAGAAATCCTAAGTTTGGTGCTGATTGGACTATCCTTCTATTTTTGGTGCCGTCCTCTTTTTTGACGATTTTCTAAAAAAAGTTTTTTTTCTTTTAATCATAACTTTGCAAATACTCTAGCAAAAGTCTTCTACAGGTTGCATTTTATAGAAAATTATCCAAAAAATTCGATAAAAATAAAATTTTAACCCTTAAATGCCCACTACTATAATATTTTAACGTTTTAAGAATTAAAATTCAGTTTGACCAATTTCTTATATTTTTAATTGTTTTATTTTATCACCATCGTATTCCCCGGACAATTTTACATAATAATCAATGTAAACCTCAAACTAAAATGAACTATTGGCAAGATACAGCGATTCTGAGCATGAGCATGAGCATGAGCATGAGCATGAGCATGAGCATGAGCATGAGCATGGTTGACTGCCAATGAGCTGCTACTCCGTTATTGACAGAAACAATGAATCAAAAATGATCAGTGGGAGCCAACCATCCGTTCACTGTTTAACCCCTGAAGACCCCGACTTTATTAGTCAATACCGGCGCCCTCCCAAGAAGCCTGTAGTTCAACGAAAGGGAGGAATGTTAGTCCGATAGTTGAAGTTGCAGACTCATCAAGCACACAGTTTTTCACTATATACTTGTTGATACCGCTTGAGACCGTTGAATCCACAGCATCTCCTTCAAGCATCACGTGATTATTATTTTTTTGGGTTAGTAGGATAAGGTATTGGCTTTTCGATGCCTCCCGAGCTACGATGCTATGGGGAGGACTTTCATAACAGACCCGTCGGCGAGCCTTCCGAGCAACGATGCTATGGGAAGGTCTTTCTGATTAACACACAAAATCACTCACACACAGTTATTTTGCTCCATTATTAACTCAACGATCCAAATTGTCAGTGCGTCTTTCGTTCATTATATAGAATTGGCTTTTTCACCGCAAAAAAATTAAACCTTATTCGAAAAATTTAAACACAATCCACCCGACGCCATGCCTTGCGATCAACGATGATATAGGAAGGGCTTTGAAAATCACAAAAGAAATCACTTTTCACTCCGCATATTTTTTACGACCACGCGCTCCCTTTGCCAATTATGCACTGATGACGCTGCATTTTCAGAGGGTAATCTTCTCCTCGCAGCACACAATACACGATAAAAATGCGAAACAAAAGGCACACAAAAAAAAAATCACTTTTCACTCCAAATATTTTTTTACGACCACGCGCTCCCTTTGCCCACTATTGGCTAGATACAGCGATTCTACTGAAAAAGTATGTTTTTACGCACCACTCGATAGTACATGGTGTATTTTTCAACAAAAAGGGATGAATCTTGCATAGTTCGGTTTTTATATGTGAGAAACTTTTTCGGATTTCGGATTTCGGATTTGAATTCATAGGACAAAGTGCAGCACAAAACCAAACAAATTCGCTGTATCTCGCCAATAGTTCATTTTAGTTTGAGGTTTACATTCATTACAATGTAAAATTGTCCGGGGAACACGATGGTGATAAAATAAAACAAATAAAAATATAAGGGATTGGTCAAAACTGAATTTTCATACTTAAAACGTTAAAATATAATATTAGTGGGCATTTAAGGGTTAAAATTTTATTTTTCAGAAAATCGTCAAAAAGGGCGGTGCCAAAAATAGAGGGATGGTCCAATCAGCACCAAACTTGGGATTTCTGTTAACTATCAATAGATTAACGTTCCCTCCAAGGTCCAAGTCCAAATCGGCGAAGGTCGAGTCCAAAAGTGTACTCAGTTAACCTTGAATGACCCATACTGCCCATGTTCGCATAAATGTCCCATATGCAAAAACAGCAAGGTGAGAAAAACGTATTTGAAGTTTGTTCCATACATAAGGCTACGTGTTAAATTTTTGCGAAAAAACTGGATTTCCTCCTGATTTCTAGAAAAAAGTACTGGATGTTATAGGCTCTTTCGAAAGAGCACACGATTTTGAACAAAACTACATCAATAACTCAATAACGATGAAAATGCATATAGGACATTTATGCGATCAGGGGCATCATATTGAATATAAAAAAATCAATGAAAAAATATTGTGAATGAGTTTTATTTATGAGGCAGTTTTTGTAGATTTCGCTCGGTTAAAAAAAAAGTTCGGCCTTTATCGAATTATTTATTTCTAAACTGTCTTCATATGCATTTCATCTCATGTAATTTTTTAAGCAAGCGAGAAAAATATTTTCAAAGAACTTTTCAACGATAAGACTATTCTTTTTATTTTGTTCTTAAAAATGAAAGGAGAAAAAATATTTTTGAAAGTATTTTTTTTAATTTAAAACACTGCGTGATTTCTGGGAAAACAAAAATAGCTTGTGAAACATTATTTTTTGGAAAACTGTCAGTAACAATTCAGGAAATTTGTTAAATGCTGTGTCAATTACTCATCAAAATGTGCCAAATAAGACAAGAAAACACTTTGTAGAAGTTTGCCGTTTGCTAAATATTTTGAAAATTAAGTTTTGATGGACTTTCTGAATATGTGGGATTGAAAATCATAAAACCTTGCTAAATCATAATTTTAACAAGAATAAATAGAATTTACACATGTTTTATATACTAGTCTGATTTAGCTAATTAATTTTTTTTGCAGGTTTGAGATTGTTTCCTGAACTGATTTCAAAAATAAGGAAATTAAAAGAAACTATAAAAATAGATATCTCAGAATTTTTTCAATGAATTTCACTTTTTGAAACATTGGTAAGCTAGGAATATTCCTTTAAGACCCCATGAAAGTAGTGATGAC
The DNA here is from genome assembly GCF_015732765.1 of Culex quinquefasciatus. Lineage (NCBI taxonomy): Eukaryota > Metazoa > Arthropoda > Insecta > Diptera > Culicidae > Culex > Culex quinquefasciatus. The sequence continues at coordinate 179,345,529 of NC_051863.1, forward strand.
TTCTTTGCCAATTTTCGGAGCCGAGGACAAAAACTTAAGATAAAATTTATAGCAACCTAATAAACCATAAATTATACATTTATACAATTAAACATTTGTTTCACCCGTTATATTATATGAAGTTGTATGCAATGAGACGGTTCTGTAATTATTTTATGTGCCTGGTACAAATAAGCTTGACTGTCTCAAAATGTTATTTCTGAATCCACAGAACAAATCAATTATTTTATGATAAAATAGTGTGTTAATCGTAAAATTCAAAAATGACAAAATTTCATATAGGACAACATGGGCAGGATTTTTTTGTTATCTATAAAACATTTACTTAAGGGAATATTCTGGCGATATTCACAATATAAAATTGTAATTTGTTGTTTTATTTTAAATAAAGAAAAAATGTGCTGCTAAAAGCTCAAACAAAGGGTAAAAATAAGCACTAGTTTCGCGATAATTGCCAACACATTTCACGAAAAGTAGCACTACACTGTTCCTGGCAGAATGCAACAGGTTCAGAATTGCACAACACAACCTGTTACAATTCTCACGTCCCGTCGTCCCCCAGAGTCCAGCGAGCTTCCGGAACCGTCCACCAAGAACGTGACAGGTCACCACAGGGCGAAACGTGAACTCAGTTAGGATGGTGGTACGGAAGCGGAAGCTTCGTCCATTTTCTTTCCGGGAAGGTTCACACCCAAACAAGTAAAAAAAAAAGCTCACAGTGCACAGTGGCCATTAGACGAAAGCAAAAGAGCGTCAGTTATGTACTCTCTCCCGGCGTGGCATTGATGGCATTCGCATGACATGGCCAACCCTTAATGGAACTGCCTTCCACCCTACGCCTGACCCAGTGGCGAGGCCCTTTGCGAAAAACCCGAAACTCCGAGGGGTGTTAATGGGGCGACACTTCTTAGCATGTACACCAACCAACAACTCTAGGTCATTCGGAATCGGTCGATGGATGTGGCTGCTGGCTGCCTTCCTCGAATCCACACTGCCATTGCTGACTGAGAGAAGAAGCTCGTTGACGAGGGCCGGTCCGCAGCATGTGTCCCGTAATGATCGTTCGCTCTTTTCGAAGCCATTGTTGCCGGTGGGACGGCACAGTTTGGGAGGGGAAATCCATTGCGAATGACGGAAATTTGAGTTGAGTTTGCGAAATTTGAAAGCTTTTGCAACAAATGTTTCCAATTACTCTTCTAAGAGTTTAGGGTGACTTGATCTCCCTTCAATGTTGTGTGGAAATCTCTATGAATTTAAAAAAAAAATCACAAACAACTCTGCGATTTTGTAAATCATTTTAAATGGCCAGAAATGAGTTGAAATAATAGGATTCAAGTTAAGAATATGTCTACAAAAGTAAAAAATTGCTTTACTCAAATCAAAATTGCGATGGGACTTCTTCTATAATGTTAAAGGATTAGATATTTAAGAGCGAGTCCACGAGCAAAGCATACCCATCTCGCATCGACCTCACCAATCTGCCTGAAATTTTTAGGGGTTGTTTGTACATATGAAACCAGCATCTGGCCAAAATATGAGCACTCTAGGTCAACGGGAAGTGGGGCAAATCGGGACACAATGTTTAAAGGTTCAAAAACGTCAAAAATCTTAAAAAGGCTATAACTTAGGCAAAATTCAATTTAATTTCAAAATTCAAAATGCATCTGAAAGGGCTTAAAAAATGCAACAAAATGCAGGGTAGAGCATCCCGATTGGTTAAATCTAAAGGGAGTTATTGGCATTTTAGTGAAAAAATAGCATAATTTTCAAACTCAAATAAAAAAGTGTTCCATCCAGATATCAACTCGGTTCGACCTGCAGCTTGTAGGGGACATCTGGGACTACCATCTGAGACTAAGAACGCTTTGGGTAAGGCAGTTTAACATATTAAATAGACACTTTTACTTTTAGTGAATTTTTTGGTTGTAAATTTTTGCTCGGGGGACCCCTTAGATCCTATTTTCTGATGATAGTTTTATCATATTCGTGTTCCTGAGACAATTTCACAATAGAAACATGCATAAAAATGTTTATTTTCATCCATTTTAACCCTTTAAAAAATGAAAGTTAAAAAAATTGAGATGCTGCTTTTTTTCTGGTGTCATCTAGTATCCTTGGAAACGAACTTGAATTTCAATAAATGTGAATCGAAGATTTTTTTTAACTTTCATTTTTTAAAGGGTTAAAATGGATGAAAATAAACATTTTTATGCATGTTTCTATTGTGAAATTGTCTCAGGAACACGAATACGACAAAATTAACACCGAAAAATTTGATCTAAGGGGTCCCCCGAGCAAAAATTTACAACCAAAAAATTCACTAAAAGTAAAAGTATCTATTTAATATGTTAAACTGCCTTACCCAAAGCGTTCTCAGTCTCAGATGGTAGTCCCAGATGTCCCCTACAAGCTGCAGGTCGAACCGAGTTGATATCTGGATGGAACACTTTTATTTGAGTTTGAAAATTATGCTATTTTTCACTAAAATGCCAATAACTCCCTTTAGATTTAACCAATCGGGATGCTCTACCCTGCATTTTGTTGCATTTTTAAGCCCTTTCAGATGCATTTGAATTTTGAAATTAAATTGAATTTTGCCTAAGTTATAGCCTTTTAAGATTTTTGACGTTTTTGAACCTTTAAACATTGTGTCCCGATTTGCCCCACTTCCCGTTGACCTAGAGTGCTCATATTTTGGCCAGATGCTGGTTTCATATGTACAAACAACCCCTGAAAATTTCAGGCAGATTGGAGAGGTCCAAACGACGTCCCATACAAAGGGGTATGCCCTGTTCGTGGACTCGCTCTTAAACAGTTGGGCAAATTTATTAACCTCATGGTAGTTCCATTAACTTCCCAATTCTTCCCAAAGGCACTATTTCAGACAAGTGATATATAAATATTAAAAGTCATTAATTTGAAGAGATCAACAAGCAATTGATGGATTAGAAACTATATTTTCAATAAATTATGCTTATCTCTAGACAAATAAAAAAAATGTTTGCAATATTAAATTTCAGTATTTTTTTTGCTTTGTACTCTGAGTTCTCGCGAAATTCTAAACAAATCGAAAACAGCAGTTTTGAACTTTTTTTTTAAAATGTCTGAGTATTTTTTTTAAATATTTTTAATGAGTGGAAAATAATAAAAAAAATGTTGATAATACAACATTTTTTGCAATTCCGAAAAACGCCTTTTGGATGGATTTTTTTTTGTAAAACATACATGCGTAAAGTAAATTCACCGTTCAATTAAAAATAATATTGAAAAATGTTTTTTTCTGATACTAGTGCTGAAAAGTATTACTTTTCAGTACTGGTATTGAAAGGTATTAATTTTCCATCCTGTTATATTTGGTAGGGCAAAGTAGGTCGTTTCGTCGAATGACAGGAAAAGTAATTAATTTACAGACGGAATTGCAAAACAGTAGTTTATGTAACAAGTTGCAAAAAGAAGATTTTTTCAGCACTAGTCGTACATTTATCCAACGAGGTTTACCAAGTTGGATAAATACGACGAGTGCTGAAAAAATCAAGTTTTGCAACAAGTTGCTTACAACATTTTTTGCCATTTCGAAAAACGCTTCTAAAGTGGAGTTTTATGTCAAACATTCATGTATTTATTAAATTCACCGTTCAAACCAGAAAATATTGAAAAATGTACCTTTCAGCACTGGTGTAGAAAGGTATTAATTTTCCATTCTGTTATTCTTGGTAGGGAAAAGTAAGCCGTTTCGTTTCTCCAGAAGGACAGGAAAAGTTGACAGTTTCACATCGAAATTGCAAAAAGTTGATTTTAACTACTCTTTGATTTTTTTTTTGCATTGGTACTAATGGAATGATTCAATTTATGTCCTTTTGAAATGAAAGTTGTGATTTCAAAAATCTGAAATCTGACCTTTCAATAGGCTATTTTTTTCAGGAGCAGATTTTTTTTTTTAAATTTTTCTATGAATATAAAAAGTCGAGTTGTTTTTATTAATTCCGCTATATATTTTAATATCTTGACAGATACGTATTTCGTTTACAACTTGCAGACTTCATCAGTGTTTTTTTCTCGACACTAGAGTCGAGTTCTTAAATTTCAACATAAAAATGGCTTTAACTAGAAAGCAGTTCATTTCATCAAACATTCTCAAAATAATTTTAAAAGCTTTTCAGGGGGGATTTCGATATTCTCCTTAAAAATATCTTATGAAAAAAAAATTGGAAAAAAAACAATCTCCGTCATATCCTTTAGCGCGAAAAGCCTTTTTATACACTTGATCATATTTGATCTATTTGATTTAATAAATAGTTTATTGAAAGATGTTTATTTTCCCAAGTACAGAATATTGTCGAAGACATTAAATCGATCAGAAAATCCATTTTCAAGATACAGATTTTCGATTTTTTATTTCTTTGAGAGTTAATTTATTTTTTATTGAGGATTTGTTTTTAACAAAAAATAAAATCAATAAAATCAATTCAAAATTATGTGCTTTTTTCAGAAAAAACTCAAAACGTCCACTAGAAATCAGGAAGAAATCCAGTTTTTGTTTCGTGAAAAATTAACACTTAGTCTTATGTGTGGGACAAACTTGCCTTGCGTTTTTTCAGCTTGTCGTTTTTGCTTATGGGACATTTATGCAAACAAATTTAGAAAATTTAAATTATTTTGCAAAATAATTCAGTGATACAAAAATTAAACAAAAAAAAAATTATTTAAATGTTTTCCGTGGGCCTACTTTTCCTGAAAAATCTTCTTAATAATCTACAACTTTGCCGAAGACACCAAATCGATCAAAACATATCTGATTTCAAATACTAACATGCCAACTTTTTTATATTCAGCCCGTAGAATTGTATCGAAACTTGTATGGAAAAATGTATGATGAGAAACGGATTCTGTTGAAAAAGAGAATGCATAGACAAAGTTTCATACAAATAAAGAAAAGAGAAAGTCGATTTTCGAAAACGTTAAGAATAACTCATTTGTGTTTTTAATGTTTATTTTTTTTAATAAATAAAATTAGCTTAAACCTTTACAACCCAACACCGTCTCTAGCTGGCCTTTGTTAGAAAAAATCGCCAAAAATCAATTTTTTAACCAATTTTTGATCTTCAAAAAGCATTGGAAAGAAGAACTCTTAAAATTTTAGAAAATTTATGGGTCTAAAGTTGTTTCTTGTTTTATGTGACTTTGCCAATGTTTTTAAAAATGTATTTTTTTTGGGGGCAACTTTGGCTGAGTTTTTTACTAACATTTCCTATATTTTAAGCAAAAAGAAGTTTGCAGTAATTTTTCTAGCGACTATGCCTCTACGTATTTTTTACAACTTTAATGATAATGGTGCCATTTTATAGCAGAAAATGTGAAAAACAAGAAAAAATTGAAAAAGTGACTTTAAAAACGTGAAAAAATACATAGGAAAAATGTAATGATGGCAGATGGTACAATAGGCTAAATACTACCAAAAACGAATATAAACTTAACAAGATAAAATTAAAATATTAAAAAGAAAAGAACATAAAACAAGAGTAGTAAAATTTTTCGTAGAACAAAAGTTGCTCAAAATGACCTTCTGAACACGGGAAAAATAAACATTTTCGAAAAAAAATGGCAGTAGAGGGTTAACCCTTTACAACCCAAACCCGTCTCTAGTTGGCCTTTGTTAGAAAAATTCGCCAGAAAATATCAATTAAATTTTGATATTCAAAAAAACATTGGAAAGAAGAACACTTGAAATTTATATTTGCTAGTTAGACAAAACAGTCTTAAAAAGACGATTGCCAATAAAAATACTAAAAATGAAACAAGAATCGAGAAACACATGAAACAAAAAAGGTGAGTTTATCTAGATTAAAAGTTGCTCAAAATGACACCTGCAAAAAAAAACCATAATATTCTGTTCATTTTCTAAGCAATATTAAATTATCTATTGTTTCATTTTCTTAGCATCTGAGACACAATAATTTATTTATTTTCTCTAAGAATTTTGCAGTTTTGCTTGATATTAATATGCCTAGATTATTTTTTTTGTAAAGGTTATCAAATTTATTTGAAGTTTTCCTGTTAGTAATACTCTGATTGAAATAAAGTTAGTATAAGGCATCAATACGCAATCTTCAAACAATTTGATTGTAAAAAGGTATTTTTTGCTGTCCATCCTTTTGTTAGACTTACTTCAGGTAATTGTTCCCATAGTGTTGAAAACTAGAGTCATTTTTTTTAAATATTATTAATTATTTGTGATTTGCAACTCAAAATCTCAATTTTGGTTCAAAGGTAAAGTAATTTTGATGCAACTCGGCTGGAACCACCAAATCTACTCCCCCCCGGCTTGTTGGCCCCAAAATAATCGGCCAGCTCAGCCAGCCAGTCTATTGGAAAGAACCAACTATTTTTGGCCGGCAAATAGAAGTAGCAGCAGCTAGCAAAGGACGAACCAGCCGATAGTCCCATACTTGACGGGAAATAGAAAGTCTGGATCGTGCCAATCATTCGGTGGATACGAGCTCAACTGTTGAGTGCCCTTTTCGTTAGTGCATTTGACTGGCTGAGCTCCAAAGTTGGTTAGAGTTTGAGGAATGAAAGTGGTTGATGCTTTAAGGTTTGCAGCACCATGCGTCTCCTTGTAATGATCAGCTGATTTTCTTTTATAAATTTATAATTACCTCATGCAGTTCGTATCTGTCCAATTATATGTAGGAAATTCTTGAAAACGATAATTAGGAGCAACACCCAAGTTGTAAATCTTATTTAAGCTTATTTCGTAGAAATACAGCAAAGCTCCTTGCACCGCCAAAAGCCATTCGCTCCAAGGTTGGAGTTTGTTTAATGAATCACACTTGGAATCACTTTGGACGGCGAGAAGCTGCTGCTGCAGCAGAGTTTCTGGTTCTGCCACAGCTTCGGGATGCTTTCAAGCTGGTGTGCAGCATTAGTGAAACTTCCGCCGTTAGCGGATCGAGGCTGTTTTCGTGGAACCTGTAAGTGCACTTTCAGCACGTGAAACAACACAAGGCCACGTGTGTTAGAAACGCCGCACACAAATGCGCGTGGCTTTCCCATTTAAACTAGTTTAAATTTTTAATGATTGTGAAATTAAAGTGAGAAGTTTTTCACTCTGGTACACGGTGAAAATCTACTAAAAACTAGGGTGACTTTCAAAAAATCTGAACATTACAAAAATATAATCTTGCTTGTTTATAAAAAGTTTTATCAGAATATTATAAAAAATAAATCTTTTCTTAATTTCCTAAAGGACACCCTACTTTAACACTCGACCATGTTTATTAGCAACTTTTCCATTAATACCATATCAGCGGCAGTACATCGACATGGTCGCGCCTTGTTCTCGGTGGCCTGGCCCAGCCTCCGGGGACTTTGGACCGTATACCGCGCCCTCCCCCCACGCGTACCAACTTGCTCCCCGGGAGCAATTCTCGGTATTTTGTTCCGCTCGCATGCATGCAACCGAACTGTACTACACACACTCAGAGCATAATTCCACGTGGAAAAACTCAAACAAAAAGGACCCCACAACACACATGGACTCATACGGGGAATAAAAGTGTGTGTGTGTGTGTGTTTGTAAAGTTCAAAGAGCGTAAAAAACATCGTGAACAAAAACAAGCATAAAACATCGACTGGAGGTTGTTGGAATACAAAAAAAAAAAATAAAAGGAGCGTCATCATCATCAACAAGTACACATCGGCAAGCTCATAAAACAATCTAACTTTGAATTACATTGAACTCACATGCAGCTTAATATGTTTTATGGCAAAGTGCTTCAACGAAGCCAGTTAAATTAAGCAAAATTTCAATGTTTTGTTTTAAATGATTATAAAAAAGATTAAATTTGCGTTACCCATTTATACACATTACAAAGCTATATTGTTTTCTTATTTGCTGCTTAGATATTCTTGTAATTATCAGCTATTACAAAACAGTTTAACTGATAATTCCACTAAAAAAATATCATGCATATAAAATTAATGTTGAAAATGAGCTCTTCAAGGGGAAACTCAAATTTGTTTACATATTTCAGAAAAGTTTTACGAATGATGTTTAAGATGGTTAATTTGCAGCGCAGAAAAGGTTTCAAATGAATGTCGAAGGCAATTCAAGGTTGAAGATTTTCTATGAGTGTTTGAACGTTCTCTAAACTGTTCCGAATTTGTGTGATTTTTCTACCTCTAAAAAAATTCTGGAGTTTTTTTTTATTGTTTGTTTAAATAACTTTACAATAAAAAGAAAAACAAATATAAGCTAATTAATTTTGATTTAAAAAATATCAGTTTTATCGCCAAATGCACAAGGCAATGAATTTAATTTATTTGGTAGTGTAGCCAAATATTTTAATTTAAAACAAAAACAAACTTTGATTGTTCTTAAAGGGCAATGCACAGTGTTCGGAATGGCAAAATTAGGTGGAATAAATTGATAACACCTTTATTTGACGTCCTAGACAAATGGTGTCTTCGGAAGAGTTGTTGTACTCGATAAGGGCTATCTTTTGAAGTTAATGACATACAGGGTGACGACCTTCCAGGGTGTCAACCAAAAACTAACTTTGTTGGATGACGTTGTAGGGCTTTGGTGTCTTCTGCAAAGTTGTAGAGGAGAAAATTTCATGGAAGTTTGTCGAAGGCGCCAAATTTGTAGCTCTTAATCTACTCGAGATATACGCCATTTTTGCAAAAATGGTCCAAAAAAGCGCTTTTTTGGTGATAACTCAAAATGTTAGCATTTTAGCGGCCTACTATGTTCTGAAGAGTTGTTTATGACATAAAATTACACATCTTTGCCCAAGACAGCAACATGTTTTGAGTCTTTATTGAGGAGTTATAATCATTTTTAAGTGATTTTGAGCCTATTTTCAAGTTGCTTTGTTTTCAAAATGGCGCTTTTTGGCGCAAAACCGAACAATGCACCTTAAAGTACAAATTTTCAACTACATTTACTTAAAATATCTCCGTGTCTATCGATGTCTATTTTTAGATATCTTAATTTAAAATTTGACGGTTTTTAAGCAACTTATTTATAAATGTCAATCGAAATCATATTGAATACGAGTTGAAAATCGGTAAATTGAAGGGTAATTGAACGATTTTTATGGAAAATACTATGTCTATGAAAAAATACGACAACCTTTCTATAGTGACCAAATATAAAAGGAAATACTTAATTTGGAATACGAACAATTATTTAAAATTTTAGCTTACATTATTTTTGGGCTAAACATGTTTTTATTCATAATTTTAGAATGTGTGTCATAATTTTAAGCATAAACAATTTACCGATTATTACCACGTTTCCAATAAGATTCCGTATAAAAATGATAAATAAGTTGATTAAAAACAGACAAATTCAAATTGAGATATCTAAAAATAGACATCGATAGACATGGAGAGTTTTTTCAGTAAATGTAGTTGAAAGTGTGTACTTTAAGGTGCATTGTTCGGTTTTGCGCTCTTAAAGTGGTTATAACTCCTCAATAAAGGCTCAAAACATTTTACTGTCTTCGCAAAGATGTGTAATTTTATGTCATAAACAATCCTTCAGAACATAGTAAGCCGATAAAATGGTAACATTTTGAGTTATCACCATAAAAGCGCTTTTTTGGACAATTTTTGCAAAAATGGCGTATATCTCGAGTAGATTAAGAGCTACAAATTTGGCGTCTTCGACAAACTTTCATGAAATTTTCAGCTCTACAACTCTGCCGAAGACACCAACGCTCTACAACGTAATTCAACAAAGTTAGTTTTTGGTTGACACCCTGGAAGGTCGTCACCTTGTATGTCAATAACTTCAAAAGATAGCCCTTATCAAGTACAACAACTCTTCCGAAGACACCATTTGGCTAGGACGTCAAATAAAGGAGTTATCAATTTATTCCACTTAATTTTGCCATTCCGAACACTGTGCAATGTGCTCAAGTATTTTTTAGTAAAAAAATAAAAATTCCTTCAAAAGATACAGATTTATGGATTTTCATTCAAAAATCTGTATCAGAAAAGTTTCAGCCGGATTAAAAAAATACTAACATTTAAAATAAAAAAAACAACGATTTCGTAGAGAATTGCTCACTTTTAAAATATATTTTTCGTAAAGATCAGTAAATTGATGGTGTTTTCTTATTAACATTTGAAATAAAATATTAGAAAACAGCAGATAAAACCCTTTGAAATGTTAGACCTGGTTTTGTAGTTTTGAAAATGTTACTTTTCGAATGATTGCAAAATTTTACAAACATTTAATTTTTGAAACACAAAAAAGTTTTGCCGATATTCTTTGAAAATGAAGGCTATTTGGAAAACACTTTAAAACTTAAATTTTATCTTTATTTCAATTGTTTGCAATGTTACACAACACAAATCTTAAATTTAAAAAATTTTGACTTGAAATTCTCCCGTAGCATTGCATCAACTCGCTAAAACGGTGCATTTCATTGGTTTTAAAGCAAAACTTTTTATTTGACATTTTTCTAGAATTTTTGTCAGTATTTTTTTTTAAAAGACCTTATTTTTAATTTTATTTTTCAAAAATACAAAAATGTTAGCTCGTCTATTTTGGCCCCTTAATTTTTTTTTTAAATAAATGCAGTGTATTTGAGCACATGGATTTTTGTAAAAAAGTTGATTCAAAATAGGTCCAGACTTGAATATGCGAAAGCCTTGGAAAAATTCACTTCCGATGATGGAATCACAAAAAATATCGTTGGCTATTTGTTGATGGCCGAGCTCATGTATGACCCTCAAACTACGCTAAAGTGATTTGGAATTTTCAAATCAAAAATGGTGGCCAAAATGGCGGTGCTGAAATATTGAAAAAACGCATTTTGTAGAAACTTTTTTTGTTCATGATTCGACTTCCAACTTCTGAAAATTGAACTTGGGATAATCAAAAGTTCTGATAATCTGTAGGTTATACCTTTTTTTAATTTTCCTCATCTGAACCTACAAATTTTGGAATATTTTTCTGTACACACCAAAAAAAGTAGTTAGTTAGCTGCGTGTTAAATGCCTTTCTGGATTATGTTGGCCTAAAAAACCTATTAATTTAGCATGCACATTAATAAACAAAACTCAATCATTGCCTTTTTAATAAATTTCATAATAGTTTTCACTATTACAACCAGATTTTAAGATATCATATGAATAAATTAACGCGCATGCTTTTTTCTAAACAGTTTCATAGCTTTTTTCAATACGTGAACCTTAAATTCTAAATTTATATAATATTTTTTGCAATTCCGTCGTGAAACTACTTACTTTTCCTGTCATTCTTGAACGACGAAATAGCCTACTTTTCTGTACCAAAAATAACAGAATCGAATAGCAACACTTTTCAAAATAAATGCTGAAAAGTTCTACTTTTCAGCACTGAAATGGGTGCTGAAAAGTTGAAATTTTCAGCACTTGTTTCGAAAAGTAACACTTTTCAACATTTTTTTGATTTAAACGATTTATTTTGTCAATAAATCATGAAAATTTTACATAACTCAGTGTTTGTTTTTTGGAATTGCAAAAAATGTTGTATGGAACTCGTTGCAAAACTTGATTTTTCAGCACTCTTCGTATTTATCCAACTCGGTGAACCTCGTTGGATAAATGTACGACTCGTGCTGAAAAAATCCTCTTTTTGCAACTTGTTGCATAAACTACTATTTCAGCACGAGTCGTATATTTATCCAACGAGGTTCAACAATTGGATAATTACGACGAGTGATGAAAAAATCAAGTTTTGCAACGAGTTCCATACAACGTTTTTTGCAATTCCGAAAACACCATTTGAACAGAGTTATAGGACAAATGTCCATGGATTGAGTCAATGAATCGGTTAAATTTAAAAAAAAATGTTGAAAGGTATAACTTTTCCAAACAAGTGCTGGAAAGTTCAACTTTTCAGCACCCATTTCAGTGCAGAAAAGAAGAACTTTTCAGTATTTGATTTGAAACGGGTTACTATTCAATTCTGTTTTTTTTGGTACAGAAAAGTAGGCTTTTTCGTTATCCAAGAATGTGTTACAAAAAATAGTATTATTGAACCCTTCTTGACTTAAATTAGAAAAATAAACGTTAAACAAAGATTACTAAAAAGTACAAGTTTTTCAATAAAAGTTTATATTTTGGGTAGTATTTTTTGTTCCCTGATTTTTTGAGGAAATGTTGATGGGGGTGTACAAAAAATGCATCATTAGCCTTAAATTAAATAGACCTAAGTTGTTGTTTTCGATTACTGGTTTTTATAAATTTCGAATTGGTTTTCACCTTATTTTTCTCCAAAGACTGATTTAAATCGTCAAAGGTGCACTTAAGAATGTTCATCTTTCTGCTGTTTTTATCCACAACTGAACTAATGAATCACGTACATTTGTCGTAGTCGTACGTGTTCGTGGCTCATTAACGATTGTTCAAGTGCTTCCAAGAGCACATCGCGGTGTTGCCCTAGTTTGGATGTCCAAATTAGGCCCGAACAAACGTGCCTCTGAAACTTTATGAGGCAGAGAAGCGGTCTTAAATTGTCGTTTCCAATCCCGTTTCTTCAGAATGTCTCTTTGTCGGGCACTATTGTGATAAATTTAACGCGATTAAAATCAGCCATTCCGGCCTGGATCGCTTAAATTTCACAGGCCACCGGTAATCCAAAGAAGCCGGAAAGCCACCCCCCTCCCCCGTCATTTTCCTGTCCGATTATGGCATTATACCACTTTCCGGCAGATTGTCGGACTCCAGCCCACACTATCTGTGTTTGTCGATCGTGTCCAGGGCACCAGAGCTGAACTCGGGAAAGGGGGGGAGCCAATATTGACACCGGGTGCGCCATCATCAGCAGCACAATATTTGCCCATTTTCACTGATTTGAGCCGATACAATCGGCAGCAAAACTTGGCAAAACGCCCACGCAAATTCGGTGGAAACAATTTGAATAGGCGCACTGTTATGTTTTATTTAATTATTGATGCATTTGAAAAAAAAAATACAATCAGATTTTTATGGAAAAACCATTAATTGAAATAATTTGCAAACATAATTTAAGTCTACTCTCTGGTTGTCAATTTTGAATGGATAAGACTCGATTTAAAATATTGATTTTCCTGATGCCCATGATAAAGAGAAAATGTTGACAAAAAGAAAGCATTTCTGGAGCAAACCAAATCTAACGGACCATCGAGGAAGAGAATCTTCGAGCTAAAAAGATTATCGAGGAAAGAAAAGCATCGAATTAAGCAGAACTAGGAAACCAGATGGAGTAATATTGAGATAGGGAAGATCAAATAGAAAGTCGACTGTGTTGTTATTATTATTATTGTATAATTATTAAAAGATGTTGTAAAAATACTGGAATATTATGAAAATATTTTTAAGGGCAATGTGATTTACCCTTTCGGAAGGGTATTCGCGTTGCGTGTGAGCGCTAATCACGAAAACCCCCAATGCAAACACCTACTGCACTTCGGAAGCAGCCATGTTTGCGCGCCGCACTCACTCTGTGATTAGCGCACCGTTTCGCTCTCAAGTGCGTACCGCACGCACGAGGCTCGACCCGCTCATGAAAAGTGGGACAAGGTTGGGACAATTAGTTTCAGTTGACGGGTGGGTGTCAATATTGTTCGATTTTATCAGGCAGCAAACGTGGGGTGGGGTAAGGTTTGAGGTTGGAATGGGTGAACCTTTCTGATGTTATGAAACATTTTAACCTTCTAATGCACTTTTTTGTTCATCAAAAATCGCATTATTATGAGAACAGTTCGAGCAATTCCATTTTTTTTGTAATTTTAGTTATTCTGTTAATAAAAAATAATTTAGATTGTTTGACAATTTTTTGATTGAAGGCTGTCTAAAGCCGGGGTTGTATTTTCGAGGGTTGTCCCAGCAAAAAAACAGTGTTGCCAGTCTGCTTGGGACGCACGTAAGATCGTACCTTTCCGACGCCTGCTGCCAGGAACCAGGGGAACCGGAAATCCACTTTAAGCTAATTTGATTTTGCTCAACAAGAAATGAAAAACGGGAAATAAGTTTCCATTTCTGGTCTAGTGCGCAGTGCGTTCCACAAACGGTGATGATGATGATGATCAGAGGCGCCGACTAGTTGTTTTCCGAAATCGTTAGGTGAGAGTGGCGATTTGATGTTTAAGTTTATTGTGTATCACGAATTTTACCAATTTGAATATTACGATGTGATAAGAGTTTTTTTCATCCGGAATCCATTTTTTTGAAAAAGATAATTTATTAAAACGTGATTGAGAATGTTTATTAGGGTGGTCCAAATCCGGACTTTTTTGGGGCTACCCCCTGAAATCCAAGATTGACCCATCACTAGGCTAAATTCCAAATTTGAGCTCATTCTGACCACGGGAACCCCTCCCTCCAATCGCTTAAAGTTTGTATGGAAAAAATCATCAAAATGTATGGAGAAAAGCAACTGTTTTACTTTTTTACCTGTGGAAGGCGCCATAATTATCTGATTCTTACCATTTCTCAAATGTAGAACCTTCATTAAAGGAGAATGGGCAAATTTGGTCCAAGGATGTACACGAACGGGACCAACTTTTTTTGAAAGATCTCGCCGAGACATGAAAAAAAGTCTTCTGGACCAACTCTCTAAACCCCGGGGTTCAAAAGTTACAAGTTGTTGAAGTTTAAGCATTTTGGGTTAAAATGTACAAAAAATCGAATTATTGCTATTTCTAAAATCATTCATAAAATCTCTGTTTCATTATGGATTTCGATTTTCTTGACTTCATTCGACGCGTATCAGCTAAAACTATGAGTTCTGATATGTCTTAGCATGATTGAAACATGATTTCTCTTGTTTTTATCCGTTTGAACCGTTTGTGCAAGAGGCATCCCATAGAAACAAGTCGAAACTTCAAGGTTTTGAAACCGGATCCGACCCAGACTGCTTCAGTAAGTAATGAAGGCTTCAGTGCAATGTTGTAACAAGTTATTGGGATGGTCTGAGTCATCCGAGAACTCCTTGGAGTTAAGACCGTTGAGTCTACCGCCGTAACAAGCAAGATGTCGGCGGTTTTTGACCACGGATCATACCCGCATGGCTTCAGTGAGTATGGTAGACTACTATGCTGATGTGTTGGAGTGTCCTGGGTTCTCCTAGGACTCCCTGGAGTTAAGATCTGTGGGTAATGAAACAGAGATTTTATGAATGATTTTAGAAATAGCAAAAATTCGATTTTGTGTACATTTTAACCCAAAATTCTTAAACTTCAACAACTTGTAACTTTTGAACCCCGGGGTTTAGAGAGTTGGTCCAGAAGACTTTTTTTCATGTCTCGGCGAGATCTTTCGAAAAAAGTTGGTCCTGTTCGTGTACATCCTTGGACCAGCTCCCATACAAATTTGCCCATCACAGTGTCTTGCGAACCTTCGTGGTGAACGGACACTAGAGCTGCGGTATTTTTTACTACCTAAGCTCAGAGTTATTTCAAAACAAAATTCACAGTCTTTTTAAAGACTACCTGAGTTATTTTCCAAAATTCTAAACAGTCTTTTCAAGACTAACACCACCTGAAATTTTGTTGTATTTTACAAACGAAGCCATCTTTTAAAGAGAACTTTGCTTGCAAAATGCGTCAAAACAAAGGTAAACGCAAATCTTCTGAAGATTTGGTCGTTACGTCGGTGAAGCGTTTGAACGCTAAACCGGCTAACGGAAACAGAAAAGAAAACAGCCTCTTCTGAGGTCTGATTCTGATTCTGAATGTGAGGTCAATCCTCCAATTCCATTGACAAACAGTTTCGGTGTTTTATCCGAAACTGATGACAAGAACCTTCTCCTCGTACTGAGCCTTCTGCCGTCGAGAAACGAGTAAAGGCTCCGCCAATTGTAGTGACTTCCGTCTCCGATTTGGCCAGCTTTCGAACGCAACTGAAGAATTGCAAGGAAACTTGCAATTTGAAAGTTTCGTTCCAGCTTGGTCGAAGAGGAGAATGTCGCTTGTTGACGGAATCTTTACAAGATCACCAAACTTTTGTTGGTTATTTGAAAAACCACAAACACAATTTCTATACGTATGAGACCAAGAATGCTCGTCCATTCAAGGCGGTCCTGAAAGGTCTCTCTAACGACTTGTCGGTGGATGAGATCAAAAACGAACTTAAGGTGTTGCTTGGCTTTGCCCCATCCCAAGTAATACCAATGAAGAAAAATCAAACGGGAATATTTCTCGCTTTGGTTTGACTTCACAATTTTATCTGATTCATTTCAACAGAAATGAAATCAACAATTTGAAACTTTTGGACAAAGTACAGTTTTTGTTCCATGTACGGGTAAAGTGGGAGCATTTTAAGAAACATGGCGGTAATGGCCAGAATCTGACCCAGTGCCGGCGTTGCCAGGCATTCGGTCACGGTACTGATCATTGCGCCATGGTTCCAAAATGCATGGTTTGCGGGGATTCTTCTCACGACAAGGACAATTGTCCCGTGAAAGAAGTCACCCAATTTAAATGTGCAAATTGTGGTGGAAATCACAAATCAAATTTCTGGGATTGCCCCATCAGAAAAAGGTTTTGGATTCTCGTGCTAAGCATCAGCCGAAATCCAAACCGAAATTTTCTCAAAGTCAGGTTGTACCTGCATCTTTAAATCAAACGTTCGTGCTGTCTCACTCGAACAACTCTAGAAATACCCCTACCGTGGAAAAGTTAGGTAACAACAATGGCATTTCTTATGCTAACGTCGTTTCGGGTTCGGGTTCATCCACGAATTTTAAATCCTCTACCAATTTTCAAATTGGGCAGGTACCTCAAATTTCATTTGAAAATTTTTCTGCTGGCAACGCTTTGGGATCTTCTGATCTCGGCGATGTTACGTTTGAAAAATGACTTTTTGCAAAACTCACTGTTTGGTTTGATTCAAACAATGAGTAATGCTACATCCATGATGGAAGCTATCCAGATTGGATTAAAATTTGCGAATGATGTTGTTCTTACCCTGAAGTTTAATCATGGATCTAAGTAATTCCATCAATATTATGAATTTTAATGCTCGCTCTTTAAAAGCGAAAGAAAATGAATTTTTCAACTTTTACGAGTTCATAACGTGCATGTTGCTGTTATAACCGAAACATTTTTAAAACTGGCACTTATTTGAAAAGTGATCCAGATTATAAAGTTATAACTAATAACCGAATGAATCGAAATGGCGGTGGAGTTGCAATAGTTATCCACCGTAGTATGACTTATAGCACGTTACGTGACTTTAAGTTAAAAGTTATTGAAAGTTTGGGCATTGAACTTGAAACTTCTTTTGGGAAAATTATGATTGCAGCTGCATATTTGCCTTTCAATGCACTGGGGAAAATAAAAATTATTTCAAAGGGGATTTGAATAAACTTACTCGGCATAGATCTCGATTTTTGATCATCGGTGATTTTAATGCCAAACACCAATCTTGGAATAATTCAAAAGTAAATTCCAATGGTAAAATTCTGTTCAGAGATTGCACTTCTGGTCTTTATTCGGTTTTATACCCGAATGGGCCAACTTGCTTTTCTTCTGTTAGAAATCCATCAACAATTGATTTGGTTTTGACAAATCAAAGTCAGTATTGTGGTCCTTTAGTGACTCATGCTGATTTTGATTCTGATCACCTTCCAGTAACTTTTTCACTTTCTCATGAAGCAGTTACCAGACCCAATAGTTCTGTGTTTAATTACCACAAAGCTAATTGGGACAGGTATCAGCATCATATTGAGAATAATTTAAATCATGATTTTGTTTTAGAAACCAAAGCTGATATTGATTCAGCCTTGGAATCTTTAACTAATGCAATTTTGGATGCTAGGAATATTGCTATTCCTAAAGTCCAAGTCAAATTTGATTCTCCCATTATTGATGACGATCTTCAGCTTCTGATTCGTCTGAAAATGTTCGCCGAAGACAGTATCAACGTTCTCGTGATCCTGCACTGAAGCGAATTCAAAAGATTTGCAAAAGGTTATTGACCACAGATTCACTCTCCTGCGAAATGAAAAGTTCGCAAGAGATGTCGAACAAATTAAACCTTATTCCAAACCTTTTGGAAACTTTCAAAGGTTCTTAAGAAACCTCAAAACCCATCCCTTCTTTAAAAGATGGTGATAATATTCTATTAACTAATGGGGAAAAAGCTCAAAACTTGCTCAGCAGTTTGAGAGTGCTCATAATTTCAACTTGAATGTTTTGAGTCCTATTGAAAATCAAATTTCAATAGAATTTCAGAATATTGTTGAACAAGAATTTTCATCAGATGAAGTTTTTAATACGGATCTGAATGAAATAAAATCTATTATCAAAAAATTTAAAAATATGAAAGCCCCTGGTGAGGATGGCATTTTTACATTTTAATTAAAAATTACCAGAAGCAACTTTAAGTAGCTTGGTCAAAATTTTCAACAAATGTTTTGATTTGGCATATTTTCCCAGTAGTTGGAAAAATGCCAAAGTAATTCCGATTTTGAAACCGGATAAAAATCCTGCTGAAGCCTCAAGCTATCGGCCCATTAGTTTGCTTTCATCTATTAGTAAATTATTCGAAAGAATAATTCTTAATAGAATGATGACGCACATTAATGAAAATTCAATTTTCGCTGATGAGCAGTTTGGATTTCGCCTTGGGCATTCAACTACTCATCAGTTGTTGAGAGTTTCAAATTTAATTCGAAGCAACAAATCTGAGGGCTATTCTACTGGCGCTGCTCTTCTAGACATAGAAAAAGCATTTGACAGTGTTTGGCATAAAGGTTTGATTGCGAAATTGAAAAGGTTTAATTTTCCGATTTATATCGTGAAAATTATTCAAAATTATTTGACGGATCGTACTCTGCAGGTATGTTATCAGAATAGCAAATCTGATCAACTACCTGTACGTGCTGGCGTCCCTCAAGGAAGCATTTTGGGTCCAATTTTATACAATATTTTTACTTCTGACTTGCCTGATTTGCCCCCAGGATGTCAGAAATCACTTTTTGCTGATGACACAAGCATCTCCGCCAAAGGCAGAAGCCTTCGTGTCATCACAAGAAGATTACAAAAAAGCTTGGATATTTTCAATTCTTATTTGAAAGAATGGAAAATTACTCCAAATGCTGCAAAACTCAACTTATTATTTTCCCTCACAAACCAAGGGCTGATTTTCTTAAACCAAAAGTCATCACATTATAAAGATGAATGAGGTAAATTTAAAGTGGGAGGATCAAGTGAAATATCTTGGACTTGGTTTTGACAAAAACCTTACTTACAAGGATCACATTGAAAGTATCCAGGTTAAATGTAACAAATATATTAAATGTTTGTATCCACTTATAAACAGGAATTCTAGACTTTGTCTCAAGAATAAACTGTTAATTTATAAACAAATTTTCAGACCTGCCATGCTTTATGCTGTGCCGATCTGGACAAGCTGTTGCTTAACCAGGAAGAAAAAACTTCAGAGGATTCAGAACAAAATTCTGAAAATGATTCTGAAACTTCCTCCCTGGTTCAGCACCAGTGAACTTCATCAATTAGCCGAAGTTGACACTTTGGATGTTATGTCCAATAAGATAATTGATGCATTTCGACAAAAATCATTGCAGTCTTCAGCTGCATTGATCCGCTCTTTATATAGTTTATAAGTTAGTTTTAAGGTATCCCTTTTCCCTTTTGTACATGTAGGACCTCCTACATTTGAAATCACTGAATAGCGAAAGCTACGATATTTCATGAATAAATGAAAGTTGCTAGTATTTAAAATCGAGGTGAAAAGTCATCGTTTGTGATTGGACACTCAATAATATTTTAACTGAATGAATGTACATGGAAAAGAAATTAAAATAAATATAAACTTAAAAAAAAAAAAACAAATTTGCCCATTCTCCTTTAGAACAACTTTCCCGAAGACACAATATTTTTTGGATTTTTTCCCGCGAAGTTATTAGCGCCCAAAACTGACCATTTTTGCGCGGCCAGCTGTAAGGGGCTACCTAACAACGATGTTTATTTCCAATTCGTACACGCACGTGCTCTCTCTCAGGTTCACTCTCTCACGAGCTGCTCGCCTGCCTGCCTGCCTGCCTGTTTACCTACAAGCGCGCGCTGTTTCTCTGCTTGGACTTTTGTCGTCGTCGTCGTTTTCGTTTGCTATCCGCTGCGCTGCGTTTCTGGCATTTTATTATAATTTTCAACTAAAATAGCAGGATTGTTTTGAGATATATTTAGCATATAATTTCTTAAATTATGTCAAAATAAAAAAACTGCGCTGAAAAAATAGTTTAAAGAAAAGACAGCTTAGGCTCAATTAAAAAAACAGCAAATGTCATGAGAACAGGGTTTGTTTGATTTTCCAAGCATTACACGCAGTTTTTCGTATATGCTAAAGAAACATGATAATGATTCAATTATTTGAAAAAAATCTTCAGGTAATACAAATGTTGTTCCTTTAGGTAGTTTGCTTTAACAAAAATATACTTTAGTACAAATCAGAACAAATCAAGGCAATTTTACAATTATTGCTGCAAATTTTCATTCATACGCTCTAAAATTATTTTTTTATTCTTTCTGGAAATTTCTTTCTGTGTTCCTAGACCACCTGCAACAAATATTGCAACTGTTTATCATTTTTTGTCAGTTTACCTGTAAATTTTTCGTTTCAGGAAACATCTCTTTCTGCACAATCGTTAACAACCTTCAGATCTTGCAGTTGCGGCCTTCCTTTAAGATACTCTTTTGGATTCAGTTTTTAAAAAAATCTAAAGAAAATTCCTTCCTTTTTTATCTAAAAAATACTTCATGGTATTTCTTGTAACAAAAGCAGATAAATTAAAATCCAAAACGTTTGCAATTAGGTTTGGATCAGAACAGATGACGATTCATGGATGAACTAATTCATCAAATTTGTATTCTCTCACACACGCTCTTATAATATGATATCTATTGTTGTGTTTTTTTTCGTTTTGTTGTTCACATATTACATTTGATTTTATATCTCAATACAAACCGACTATTTTTGTTGAAAATTATAATAAACATGCCAGGAACGCAGCGCAGTGGACGGCAAACGAAAACGACGACGACGACAAAAGTTCAAGCAGAGGAACTGCGCGCGTGCTTGTAAGTAAACAGGCATGCAGGCAGGCAGGCGAGCAGCTCGTGAGAGAGTGAACCTGAGAGAGAGCACGTGCGTGTACGAATTGGAAATAAACATCGTTGTTAGGTAGCCCCTTACAGCTGGCCGCGCAAAAATGGTCAGTTTTGGGCGCTAATAACTTCGCGGGAAAAAATCCAAAAAATATTGTGTCTTCGGGAAAGTTGTTCTAAATTTAATGAAGGTTCTACATTTGAGAAATGGTAAGAATCAGATAATTATGGCGCCTTCCACAGGTAAAAAAGTAAAACAGTTGCTTTTCTCCATACATTTTGATGATTTTTCCATACAAACTTTAAGCAATTGGAGGGAGGGGTTCCCGTGGTCAGAATGAGCTCAAATTTGGAATTTAGCCTAGTGATGGGTCAATCTTTGATTTCAGGGGGTAGCCCCAAAAAAGTCCGGATTTGGACCACCCTAATGTTTATTGGGGGATTTTTTTATATGTTTGGAAGGCGAATTCCTTCTAATTGGCATATTCTCACTTATTTTCCAGAAGTAACAGTCAACAATAAAAATTATCAGGTATTTAAAATTCAACAACACAAATATTCTAAAAATGAAAACAAAAGTAAAAAGCAAAAATTTAGAACTTTAGAAATTGGAAAATGCACATTAAAAAACAACATTTTTTAAATCTGCAATTTAGAAAAAAATAACAGAAAAAAATAAATATTCCAAAATTTTAAAAAAAGTTTAAAAAACCCTAGGGTTAAAAAAACTCATGGCTTAAAAATGTTAAGAAATCAAAAGTTGAAATTCAGAAATAAAAAAATCAGGAATTCGGAAATTACAAAAAAAAACAATGTTTAAAAAATCGAAAATTTAACATCAATTTATTTGTTCAGAATTTAAGAATATAAGAATTTAAAATTTAAGAATTTAAAATTTAAATTTAAGAATTTAAAATTTAAGAATTTAAGAATTTAAGAATTTAAGAATTTAAAATTTAAGAATTTAAGAATTTAAGAATTTAAGAATTTAAGAATTTAAATTTAAGATTTAAGAATTTAAATTTAAAAATTAAATTTAAATTTAAGAATTTAAAATTTAAGAATTTAAGAATTTAAATTTAAGAATTTAAGAATTTAAGAATTTAAAATTTAAGAATTTAAAATTTAAAATTTAAGAATTTAAAATTTAAGAATTTAAAATTTAAGAATTTAAGAATTTAAGAATTTAAAATTTAAGAATTTAAAATTTAAATTTAAGAATTTAAGAATTTAAGAATTTAAAATTTAAGAATTTAAGAATTTAAGAATTTAAGAATTTAAGAATTTAAAATTTAAGAATTTAAGAATTTAAATTTAAGAATTTAAGAATTTAAGAATTTAAATTTAAGAATTTAAGAATTTAAAATTTAAATTTAAATTTAAGAATTTAAATTTAAGAATTTAAGAATTTAAGAATTTAAATTTAAGAATTTAAATTTAAGAATTAAAATTTAAGAATTTAAGAATTTAAAATTTAAAATTTAAAATTTAAAATTTAAAATTTAAGAATTTAAAATTTAAGAATTTAAGAATTTAAGAATTTAAGAATTTAAGAATTTAAGAATTTAAGATTTAAATTTAAGAATTTAAAATTTAAGAATTTAAAATTTAAGAATTTAAAATTTAAGAATTTAAGAATTTAAGAATTTAAGAATTTAAGAATTTAAGAATTTAAATTTAAATTTAAGATTTAAGAATTTAAATTTAAGAATTTAAGAATTTAAATTTAAATTTAAGAATTTAAGAATTTAAATTTAAATTTAAGAATTTAAATTTAAGAATTTAAGAATTTAAGATTTAAAATTTAAGAATTTAAGAATTTAAGAATTTAAAATTTAAGAATTTAAGAATTTAAATTTAAGAATTTAAGAATTTAAGAATTTAAGAATTTAAAATTTAAGAATTTAAGAATTTAAGAATTTAAAATTTAAAATTTAAGAATTTAAGAATTTAAGAATTTAAGAATTTAAAATTTAAGAATTTAAGAATTTAAAATTTAAGAATTTAAATTTAAGAATTTAAATTTAAATTTAAGAATTTAAGAATTTAAGAATTTAAATTTAAGAATTTAAGAATTTAAGAATTTAAGAATTTAAGAATTTAAGAATTTAAGAATTTAAATTTAAGAATTTAAGAATTTAAGAATTTAAGAATTTAAGAATTTAAGAATTTAAGAATTTAAGAATTTAAGAATTTAAGATTTAAGAATTTAAGAATTTAAGAATTTAAGAATTAAAGAATTTCAGAATTTCAGAATTTCAAATTTCAGAATTTCAGAATTTCAGAATTTCAAATTTCAAATTTCAGAATTTCAGAATTTCAGAATTTCAAATTTCAGAATTTCAGAATTTCAAATTTCAGAATTTCAGAATTTCAGAATTTCAGAATTTCAGAATTTCAGAATTTCAGAATTTCAGAATTTAAGAATTTAAGAATTTCAGAATTTCAGAATATAAGAATTACAGAATTTCAGAATTTAAGAATAACCAAAAAGATACACAAACGGTTTTTAATAAAATCAAAAAAGCATTATGACAATTTGATACGATCAAAAATTTGCATTTTTTTAAAAAGAAATCAAGAAAAAAAATACCTAAAATTACTCAAAAAAATATCGAATTTATCAGCATTTTTTTTAATGTAAAGCTGTCATCAAATGACCATTTTGAAAAGTGTTTCAGTTCATTTTCGCTAAATCCTGATCTACAATGGCAAATCGCAGAATGTTGCGTCTGAAAACTTGATGATTGTTTTGACAAGAGTTAGCGTAAGTTTGCTCTTGTATACTAAGCTTGCTGGTTTTCCTACCTAGACAGCATAAGAGAGCGCAGTAGTATAGATGAAACGTTGTCGATTTAAAAAACAACAAATGTTTTTGAACTATTTTACAGATTCGCTTACAAGAATTCGATCCAATTCCAATTCAGTTTTAAATATTATTTTCAATTATTTCTGTGATTTTTTTTTGTAATATTTAAAATAAGAATATTTTTCTTCTAAAATTTCTGGGGGGGGGGCACAATGTATGGGCTGCCCCCCCTGCCCAATTTTAAGGGGGGCAAAAAGTACCGTGCCCCCCCAGAGTCGGCGCCCCTGATGATGATGCTTAACCAGCCAGAAGAATTGACTTCGAGGGGATGCAATTTGCCTTCTTAGAGGATGACAGTTTCTGCCAACTTTGGGTAAGGTCAGATTGAATTTCGTTTGCAGGTATTGGTAATATTATAAAATTCCTATTCTTGTCCAAACAGCACAATTTGTCTCAAACAATTTGTTTCAGAACTCTAAGAGTTGTCTTGATTTGAGCTTAGTTTATGACAATTAGTGGTTTAATTTGTCTCACTTGGTTGCCTAACGAACCAATTGTCCCATTTTATGAAGTTTTGAGAAATGAGCTAATTCGTCTCGAATTTCTTTTTCTCACAATTTGCTCTTAGGTAAAGAATATTGTCTTACGACTTTTTACTCCAATGAATATGTATGTCCAAATGGGTTAGTTTGTCCCAGTCAAAATGATATGTCCGACTCTAAAAAAAATTCCGACTCTAAATTTGGTTTGTCTCATTCAATGTTAGAGGTCAACTGACATTTTTGTCTTTTTTTCGAGCTAGTATTTTTGTTTTAAAATGCATATCATGATTTATGACCAAACGGGCAAGTCTGTCCCAGTCTACAAAAAATATGTTTGTTCCACTAAAAATCATCTGATGTTTTGATATTTTTTTCTAGACAATATTTTTGTCTCAATGTGAATAATCAATATTTATATTTTCTCGAATTAGTTAACGTGCTCAAACGGGCAAGTTTGTCTCATTTAGGATGTTGATTTTTCCCACTTAAAATGTAGTTTGTCCCACTCAAAATCAACTGATATTTTTACCCTTACTATAATTATTGTCCCTTAGTCATGATCAATGATCAATGATCATGATTTTTTCTCACTTGAAAATATATGTCTAAACGGGTTAGTTTGTCCCACTAAAAATTAAAAAAATGGTAAATTGTCCCACTCAAATTCTTCTCATTCAAAACACAATTGTTTTCTTGTGCATGTTCATGATTTATATCCAACCGGGCTAGTTGTTGTGCCACTTAAGTTAACGATTTGTCCCATTCAAAATTGTGGTATGTCCCACTCAAAGTCTACTGATTTTTTTTCTAACAAAAACTATTGCCTCAAAGTTCTAACTGCAATTCGGTATTAATAATGATCGCACATGATTGAATATTACCAAATGGGTTAGTTTGTCCCACTCAAAATTTTAGTTTGTCCCATTTTAATTCAACTGAAAAAAAAACTTGTAGTGACCAAACGGCTAGTTTGTCCCATTCAAGATGACGATTTGTCCCATTCAAAATTGCGGTTTGTGCCACTCAAATTTAATTGAACTAAATTATTGTTTCATTATGTTTTTTTGGACATAAATAAATAACACCAAACGGGATAGTTTACCCTATTCACGATGATGGTTTGTCCCACACAACATTGTGGTTTATTACACACAAAATCAACTGATTTTTTTTTTCTGACTAACATTTTGTCTCAAATCATGCAAATGAACATTTCCTCACACGATGTTAATGACCAAATGGGTTAGTTTGTCCCACTTAAAATTGAGGATTTTTCCAATTTTTTTTTTGACGCACGTGTTCTGACCAAACAGCCTGTTTTGTCTCACTTCAAGATCTACGGATCAAAAATCGGTAACAATTTGCAACATTTTCGTTGCAAGTTTGAACTGTTCTTTATCAACCTAGTCAGAGCAACAGAGGACATATAATTAGAGCAGAACTCGGTGCACAACTGGATTAACTTTGTTGCAATTGATGAAAATGCCTTTTTTGCCTCGAGGAAAACTTTCCGAAAAGGTCAAACAAACAAAGCAGAGCGGCGTTTTTAAGCTGTCACTGCAATCTTTGACCTAACCTATAACTTTCTGCCTTCGTAGTGCAAACCGACTCGAGGAAAGTTGAAGTTTCTCACTTTCAGGAAACACTAGAGGGGGTGGCAGAAACAGCAATAAATAATTAGCAAATGCACATAATTTCAGTCGTAAATCAAGGTGCTAATTTATAGTTGCGATTATACATTGTTTCCTCGGGGCTAGAGGGGGAGAGAGAGAGAGCGCGCAGGCAAACAGATCTTGCGAGGCAAATGTGCTGGAAGGTTGCTGGCAGCAGCAATTTGTCTGAAAGTGTTAGTGCGAGAGAGAGAGAGACAGGAGGAAAAATGCACTTCCGGTGTGAACACAGAAACACGGACACGGTGCTTCCGGTTGTTTATGAGTCGAATCGTTGAAGCCTCTCGCCCGTGCCGAGATGGGGCTGCGTGAGAGCTCAATTGAAGTGTTTACCTGTTCTTAATAGGTGTTTGTGAGTGTATTCGTGATGGTGAAAGGAAGATGTTATTTAAAAATTGTTTATTTTTTCTATTGAGTAAATGGTGAGCAGGGGGAATTTTCCACATTGAATTGTTTGCATCAAGGGTCCTGATTTTCAGTTTAAAGATCAGAAATCACTCACTCATCACTGAATGAATCTTTGCCGACTGGAGCAGGCAATCATTCGTGAGCGAACACTACCCGCTCTCTGTCAGCGGCTTGCTCAATCGCTTCACTCAGCGAAACAAATACTTCGTGAATGTCTTTTTCTACTCCGTCCGTCAACCCGAGTCATACACGAATATGCTCAGAGAGGAGAGAGCAAAACAAATACTAGCGCGGTGATCATTTGGCCTTCACTACCACAGTTTGCCGTCAATTAGAATTTGATATGGTGGAAATTGCTGCCAAATGTGTCTTTGATGTTGTGTAAACTACAAAATTGCAAAATATTATTGATATCATTGATTTGTAGCAATTTCTTAAATGATCAAAACTTAGCCGATCGCAAAGTATTCTCAATCAGCATTGAGTGACTTAACGAAATCGGCCTCTCCGAACCTTTCGCTGTACTACCCGATTTGAAAGAGAGGGAGAGCAAAGCGAGAGTATTCGGTAGCGATTGATTTGGAAGTGACAAACGGTAGGAATACATCAGAGCAGTTTTTCGTCGCTCTAGATTTGTGCTCGCGAATGACTGAGTCTTTTCGCAGGACCCTTGGTTTGCATTAAAGATTTTTTATAATAAAAATCTGACTTTACAGGGCGTCCACGTTAAAGTTTAATCACTTCCCTTTTAACGTATGGATTATAAAATTAATTTAAAATGGCATCGGTATTTTACAACCATGCAGTTTTATCAAAATATTGGATACAATCGAAAAATTATAATTTTTGGTAAACTAATGAGATTAAAAAAATTATATTAGTTTATCAAACATAATTCTAGGAACAAAGGGTCATTTCAGTTTGTTCGAGTTTCAAATAATTGTATCATACAATGTCATCCGTAAATTTGGTAGACACAATATTGTCAACGATAACCGATGGCAACTCATTTAAAGTAACTTTTTAACATGAACTTATTCATTCAAAATTTTCTGGGCTGGAAAGCTTTTACAAAAGAGCAATTCTAAAATCTGTATCTGAGCAACTCTCTAGAGCAATTCTCTACAAAACCGGCCGATTTCGACCATTTTTATTTTTTGTATTTTTTTGATTTGGCTCAAACATTGTGGGGGCCTTCCCTATGACCAAAGAAGCCATTTTGCATAATTAGTTTGTCCATATAAATTTCCATACAAATTTGGCAGCTGTTCATACAAAAATGGTACGTAAATATTCGAAAATCTGTAACTTTTGAAGGAATTTTTTGATCAATTTGGTGTCTTCGGCAAAGTTGTAGGTATTGTTAAGGGCTATTTAGAAAAAAATAGGTACACGGAAAAAAAAATTTCCCGATTTTTTTATTAACTTTTTTTTACAAAAACTCAAATTCCCAAAATACGTATTTTTTGATTTTCGAGATTTTTTGATATGTTTTAGGGGACAAAAATCCGCAACTTTCGAGCTATAGAGAAACATGGTCAAAAAATCTGCCGCCGAATTATGATTTTTTGAAAAACTGGTGATTTTTGGAAAAAATCGAAATTTCATACACAAAATTTTTTTGACCTCATTTTTTTATGAAAAATTTAATTTGCAATCGAAAAGTACTTTACAGATTTTTTGATAAAGGGCTCCGTTTTCAAGATATAGCCACCGAAAGTTTGATTTTAGCGAAATATTTGCAGTTTTTCAATTTTTAAAAATAGTGACTATGAGTGACCATTTCTGAAAATATTTTTTTTTAAAAGTTCAGAAAATTTTCTATAAAATTGTCTAAGAGACATTGAAGATTGGACCTCTGGTTGCTGAGATACAGCGGCTTAAAGAAAAAGAAACACGAAAATTGAAGTTTTCTAAGTCTCACCCAAACAGCCCACCATTTTCTAATGACGATATCTCAGCAATTAATGCTCCGATTTTCAATGTTAATACATGAAACATTCGTGAAATTTTCCGATCTCTTCGAAAAAAATATTTTGAAAAAAATTAAATCAAGGCTAACATTTTAAAAGGGCCAAACTTTGAATATTATGCCCATTAAAAATGCTAGTATTGATTTATTTTTTTTCAAAATATTTTTTTCGAAGAGATCGGAAAATTTCACGAATGTTTCATGTATTAACATTGAAAATCGGACCATTAATTGCTGAGATATCGTCATTAAAAATGGTGGGCTGTTTGGTGAGACTTAACTTCAATTTTCGTGTTTCTTTTAAGCCGCTCGCCAGTCTTCAATGTCTCTTAGACAATTTTATAGCAAATTTTCTGAACTTTCAAAAAATATTTTGAAATGGTCACTCATGGTCACTATTTTTAAAATTGAAAAATCTAATCTTGAAAACGGAGCCCTTATCAAAAAATCTGTAAAGTACTTTTCGATTGCAAATTAAATTTTCATAAAAATGAGGTCAAAAATTTTATGTATGAAATTTCGATTTTTCAAAATCACCAGTTTCAAAATCATAATTCGGCGGCAGATTTTGACCATGTTTCTCTATAGCTCGAAAGTTGCGGATTTTGTCCCCTAAAACATATCAAAATCTCGAAAATCAAAAACGTATTTTGGGAATTTGGTTTTGTAAAAAAAAAAAATCGTTTTTCCGTGTACCTATTTTTTCTAAATAGCCCTACAACTTTGCCGAAGACACAAATTGATCAAAAATTCCTTCAAAAGTTACAGATTTTCGAATATTTACGTACCATTTTGTATGAACAGCTGCCAAATTTGTATGGAAATTTATATGGACAAACTAATTATGCAAAATGGCTTCTTTGGTCATAGGGAAGGCCCCCACAAAGTTTGAGCCAAATCAAAAAATACAAATAAAATCCATTTCCGGTTTTGGTAGAGAATTGCTCTCTACGAAATCGGCCGATTTCGACCATTTTTATTTTTTGTATTTTTTTATTTGACTTAAACCTTGTGGGGGCCTTCCCTATGACCAAATAAGCTATTTTGCGTCATTGGTATGTAAATATTCAAACAGTTGTAACTTTTGAGTGAATATTCTGATCAATTTGGTGTCTTCGGCAAAGTTGTAGGTATTGTTGAGGACTTTTGAGAAAAAAATAAGTACACGGAAAAAAAATTGCAGATTTTTTAATCAACTTTTTTTTCACTAAAACTCAATTTCCCAAAATAAGTATTTTTTGATTTTCGACATTTTTTTATATGTTTTAGGGGACAAAAATCCGCCACTTTTGAGCCATAGAGAAACATGGTCAAAAAATCTGCGGCCGAGTTATGAATTTTTGAAAAAAAACAGTGATTTTTGGAAAAAATCGAAGTTTTATGCAAAAACAAGTTTGACATTTTTTGTTAATGCATTTTTTGTTAATGCATTTTTTGTTAATGCAAAATTGAATTTGCAATCGAAAAGTACAGATACGAAAAGTACAGATTTTTTGATAAAGGGCTCCGTTTTCAAGATATAGCCACCAAAAGTTTGATTTTAGCGAAATATTTGCAGTTTTTTAATTTTTAAAAATAGTGACCATGAGTGACCATTTCTAAAAATATTTTTTTTTAAAAGTTCAGAAAATTTGCTATAAATATGTCTAAGAGACATTGAAGATTGGACCTCGGGTTGCTGAGATAGAGCCGCTTTAAGAAAAAGAAACACGAAAATTGAAGTTTTCTAAATCGCTCCAAAACAACCCACCATTTTCTTATGACGATATCTCAGCAAATAATGGTCCGACTTTAATGTTATAACATGAAACATTTGTAAAATTTTCCGATCTTTTCGAAAAAAATATTTTTGAATTTTTTTGAATCAAGACTAGCATTTTAAAAATTCAAACATTGAATATTACTCCCTTTTAAAATGCTAGTCTTGATTTAAAAAAAAATCAAAATACATTTTTCCTGTTTTTAAACCGTTGCATGGCAATATCTCAACAATTAAGGGTCGTATAAACAAAGTTCAAAAAAGCAAAATATAGAGATTTTTCTCAGCTTTTCAAATTTTTTTTCAATAGTGGGCAAACATGGTAACTAATTTAAAACAAAATTAATTACTGCGACTATTTTGAAAAAAGTTTCCTAAAAATTGCTATAACTTGAAAACGGTGCACTTTATGGAAATTTCTTTTTGATTGTAAATTTGATTTTACATTGAAAAATTAAATTCGATTTTTTGAAAGAAAAAAAATAGTATTAATTCCAAAATTCATAACTCGGTCAAAGATTTTTTGCCCTTTCTGGAAATTTCTGAAAAGTTGGCATTTGATATCCTCTAAAGCATATCTAAAAATGAAAAAAATAAATAAAATAAAATACTGTTTTTTTGCAAATCATTTTTGAGTGACAAATAGTGAAATTAAAAATCATTAAAAAAATTACCGTGTATCACATTTTTCCAGTGTAGTTCTAATCCATACCTACAACTTTGCCGAAGACACCAAATTGATCAAAAATTTCTTTCCAAAGATACAGATTTTAGAATTTTAATACATCATTTTTGTATGGACAGTTGCCAAATTTGTATGGAAAAGTATATGGACAAACATATGTTGCAAAATGGCTTCTTTGGGCATACCGAAGGCACCAAAAAAGCTTCAACCGGATTAAAAATTGAAAAATGTCATATCTTCATTGAGGCTATTACATTTTTTAAAAAAAGAACTTGTCCTTTCTAACACATGCGAGGTTTAGCATAAATTCTATATAAACTGGATTTTTCATTGAAATAAAATACAACATTCAATTACTAACAACTCAGTAAATCAATTTTGATTTCTAATGTTAAAATCAAATTCCAAAATCAAAATCAACAGAATAATGAAATTTTATACTCTATAATTTTATTGTCTACACAGAATTAAAATTTTGAGTGTTTCCAGATTTAGAGTATTTTTTTTTGAAAAGATATTTGCATTTTGAAATGCTTGCATATTTTTAAAATATATTTAGAAATAATCTGGCCAAGAACCGAAGTAAATCTTGGAAAAACTGGGGGACTAAATTTGTGCAATTAT
Source organism: Culex quinquefasciatus (assembly GCF_015732765.1). NCBI lineage: Eukaryota > Metazoa > Arthropoda > Insecta > Diptera > Culicidae > Culex > Culex quinquefasciatus. Next base: position 179,377,108 of record NC_051863.1, read on the forward strand.
GAATCGGGAAATGAGGGAGGATTTAAATTAGTTGGAAAGTTTGTAGAATTCAGATGACCTAATTGATTTTTCGGCTTCAAAAAGTTTGAATTTACATTCATAAAAATATAAATATTTACTAATTCTTTTGATTATTTACTAAAATAGTAAATTTTTAACATAAAGTTGTTCAAAATTGGCAGAATATGAAAAACCTGGCAAATTCAGTCACAATCTGGCACAAATCATGATTTATCTTTAATCTGGCAAAATCTTAAAAAATCTGACATTCCCAGACATATCGGACAACTGGCAACCCTGGTTACAATCTTTCTTAGGGTAAAAATGACTATTATTTGGGATTCTGACCAGGAATTTGAACATGGGATTTGAGTTCATCCTGGATACATAAATTTAAAATAGAAAGGATAAATTCTTATGGAACCTGCGCCCTGAATGTACATGAACTAGACCATCTTTTTAAAAAGTCTTGCCCAGACATGATCAAAGTTTAAACAATTGAGGATAAAAATCCACACAAAATCATTTATTTTTTATTTTTCAAAGTCTTTCAAAAGTTATTATTTTCTTGGTATTTCACCAGCAATCAATTCTTTCAATTCCCGTTTACGTGAAGAACATGAATGAGTTCAGCTATTTTTCCAGTGCAAATGCGTCAACCAATTGATGCTGGAAATACAAGGGGAAATCTAAAAGCACAAGCATCGTCAATGCATGGTTACTTCCTGTTCAAATCAACAAATAATTACAGCCAATATTAGCCAGTGTTTCGATGAAATTTGTTTGTTAAAATAATGCATTTCCGCTCACAATTATAGGACTTCCGGTGAGTTTCATTTTTCACCCAACTGTTCAAACTCCAAAAAGGCTTTGATTCGCCCATTTTCGAAACCATAATAAAGCACACCATTTGCAAACAGCACCCACCTCCTCCGTTTGGTCGCGGAAAAGTGCATTATGCAATATCAAATTACACACAAACGAACCCCTCCCACCACCCACAACCAAAGCACCACATAAAGCTTTATCAGTGTGCGCTTGTGTGTGTGTGTGGGCGCGCGAAATTTAATAAGCTGTCAGAATCTGAAATTGCCGGGTCCATCATGGTGTCGGTTCGGGGTGGAGGAGGGTGAAATGCATCAGAGCTTTGGTTTGGTTCGGTTTTTGGGGTGATGCTGTGGCATTTTTGGTTTTGCGTTATTTCAGGATGACGAACGAGCAACAGGAAAAAAAAATATAAGGGTTGCGGGATTATTTCGTGCAAATGGAACCACATGGGAGCTTTGTTTCAGGCGCGCCAAATTAAGGGCCTTGCAACGGGACACCAAACAGTGCACGTGGTGGGCAGTCGCACCATGATGCATTTTCATTAGTGTTGATGAAGTGCGGTTAACTCTCTCGTGACTTGGTGGGCGCAAATTGGGGTGCAACCTTGGACTGAAGGGTTATAATTATAATTTGGCTGAATTTTCGTTGTTTTCTAGAAAAAAAATTATCAAAACTACCATTTTCTGGAAAAAATAGTGCTTACCGCAGCAATATTGATCCAACTTACCTGGAAAAGAGAAGAGACAAAATTAGTGATAAGATATAACAACAGCAATCAAGAGAATTGACATTAAAGGATAGCTGGCATGATATCTGGCAAAATATCATAATCAGGGTTTGAGTAGACTCGATTTTGAGGTTAGAAAGGAGTACACTGTTTACATTAACTTGGAACAGTTTGATGCGATCGTCGATTTTGTTCGAGAAAAATCGTCGAAAATCGACGAAGAACATGTAAATATTGGACGCGAGCTGTCAAATGACGTCACAACGTAGAACCTAATATGCTATTAGAAGGTTCTTTCTATTATTTAAAAAAATGTAAAAAAAATAAATCATAGGCCGTGGTATGAACAATTGTATGAAAAAAGTGTCTTAACATGCATTTTACACCTACCCTGATGTTTAGCAATAATTTTTTTTTTAATTTCTAGGCATTGACGACTTTTTTTCTCCGAAAAAAAAAAAGCTTTTTGTGTACAAAGAAGTTTCACAAAAATTGAATATATTTTAAAATGCACCTAAACATGTTAAAAATGTAAATAAACTCAGAGGAATGCATAATGTAGGGGAAATTCTCGTATATTTGGCAGGTCAAGCACTCACTCCTAATTCCATCCAATTTGCTGATTTTCACTATTTTAACAACTAATTTTGCAAAACTTTTGATAGAAACTTGCTTGCTCACTTTTTATTGAGCTATTTATCACTCGATTTCAGTTGAAAACGCTTTTAATTAGCTTTATTTGAATGTCAAAGTTCTGACCTGCCAACATTAGAGGCACGCTGGAATTAGATGCTGTTCCCCTATTCAAATTTAAGTTAAAATTTATGAACTTTTTCGAAAAATATTTTTTTGTGCCCTGATTCTTCGAACCGATTTTAATAGTGCGTCCATCCCGGGAATTCCCGGGACAAAAATCCCGGGATTTTCCCAAACCCGGTAATTCCCGAATCCCAGGATTTTTTTTTATAATTTGTCCCGGGAATTCCCGAAATTGAAAAAAAAACAAATTTTGGCCCGGATTTTTTTTTGTAGAAATACATTAATAGTTGAATACATAATAATCGGTTAAAATTTGAAATAATTAAAAAATTTATTCGGCATATATCAGCATTAATTTGGCTTATTAGTGAAAATTGTTGAAATTTGAGTTTACAGATTCACAAAATTCCTAGTGCTTCAAATATTTTCTATTTATCTCTCTATATTTTTAAAAGTCTGGTTAGGCCGTTGCAAATATTTTTCAAAGTTTATGTTCCCCCCCCCCCCTTCAAAAGTGGTCTGAAAAATCAGGGGGCAAAAAAATATTTTTCCAAAAAACTTCAAAATTTCCATGAAAATAGAAGTCTAATTAACTGAAAACTATCCAAAATTTTTCCGCATTGATTATCATATTTATCATGTTTGGGCTTGTTTAAAAATGTTTTGAATTTTTATGAAATTCCAATGTACAGCACAGCAAAAAAAAAAATTTTTCGCAAAAAAATAATTTTTCGTCAATACGTAGATATTTTGGAAACACATAATGGCAAAACAACTGGACAGGTGTATTTTAAAAACCTTTTTCAATAAAATGTTGAAACCATGACTCGCAATATCAATTTTTACACTTTTTTTTATTTTTTTGCCCTACCCCACCCCCCCCCACGACTTTGGTCAGACTCGAGGGACATAAACTTCAAAAAATATGAATCTGTAAACTCAAATTTCAACAATTTTCACTAATAAGTCAAATTAATGCTGATATATGCCGAAAAAAATATTTAATTATTTCAAATTCTAACCGATTATTATGTATTCAACTATTAATGTATTTCTACAAAAAAAAAAATCCGGGCCAAAATTTGTTTTTTTTTCAATTTCGGGAATTCCCGGGACAAATTATAAAAAAAAATCCTGGGATTCGGGAATTACCGGGTTTGGGAAAATCCCGGGATTTTTGTCCCGGGAATTCCCGGGATGGACGCACTATTAAAATCGGTTCGAAGAATCAGGGCACAAAAAAATATTTTTCGAAAAAGTTCATAAATTTTAACTTAAATTTGAATACATTATGCATTCCCCTGAGTTTATTTACATTTTTAACATGTTTTGGTGCATTTTAAAATATTATTTTTTTTTTTAATATATTAAACTATTCAGACTTTAGTGCCGGTTTTCCCCAGTTGGCCAAAGCAGAATAAAAAACAAAGAATATATATATTTTAAATATTTATATACATGTAGAAAATGCAAAAAAAAATATTACAGAAAATTTACTCCTGAAAGTTTCATGAAGATATTTCATTATTAAACTGAGTAAGAGACGATTTAAGCACAAAATTTTGCCATGTGCAAAGCAAACTGTCAAACTTTGTGAACATTTTTTTCTCAAAATAGGATGGACCAAATTTCTAAAATTGGGGAGAATACTCACAAGACCTTTCGTGTGCATGACAATGCGCGATTTTTGAATTTTGCATATTTGAAAAATGCAAGAATCAAAAGCTCACTAGCTTTAATATGAAAAACATTGAAATATTTTTATTATTATATATTTTTATTATATTTTATATAGTTCCCGGGATTTCAAAAATATTTTTTCCCGTTTCCCGGGAAATTCAAAACCCGGGAAAATTGGACGCCCTAGATTTTAAAACATAAAATTTGAAAAATATTTGCCACGGCCTTATTTTTAAGAAGTTCCAGAAATTGAAAAAAAAAAAATCTTTGACCAAGATATAAATTTATGAAAACAATTATTTTTGACAAAAAAAAACTGAAACACGTCGTTAGTTATTTAAATATTTTTGTATTTTGTAATTTAAAAATAACTGTGTCTCGAAGCCGTATCGTATCAAAAAGTAGTCAAAGTCAAACTTGTTGGAAATAGGACGGGCGTTTCCAAAAAACATATTTTTTTTATTATTAAGTTTAAAGGTTTAATTTTTAGGTGATGTCACGATTTTTTTCGTTCAAATTTTTTGAGAAAATAGCTTAAGATGTTACAAAAAGACTCACAAAAATTTGTTGTCTCTTCTAAATCATTACAAAAATCATTTATTAAAACTGTTTTTTGAAAAGTGGTCTAAACGTCAACATTTTTAAAAACCGATATTGGGAATCGACTCTCCAGACAATTTTACATAAAAGTCTCTGGATTGACCATTGTCCTTTGTCCAATCTGTGTGAAGTTACAGCGGTTTTAAAAATAAAAATGTTGAAAAAATAGGGTTTTGGTGGTTCTTGGCAATTTCTTTATGACAGACTTGATTTTTCAGCCTCATAAATATTTTTACCGGAAAGCTCGTCCAATTTTTATAAGTTTGCCTTTGACAGCATTTGAATTGGATGCCAAAGGCAAACTTTTGGGAAATTGATGGGCTTGCATTTTTCGAAAATGTTTTTGTAACATCTCTCAACAACCCAACCCCGCCTTTAGATGGGCTTCGATTTAAAAAATTACCTAAAATCAATTTTTCAACCAATTTTTGATATTAAAAAAAGCATTGAAAAGCAAAACTCTTAAGATTTAAGAAAATTTATGGGTTGGAAGTTTAACTTGTTCTATGTGACTTTGCCAATGTTTTTAAAAATGTATTTTTTTAGGGGTCAACTTTGGCTGTGTTTTTTTGCTAAAATTTCCTACATTTTAAGTAAAATGAAGTATGCAGTAATTTTGTAGTGTCCAAGACTACTCATTTTTTTACAATTTAAATGATAACGGTGCCATTTTATAGCAGAAAATGTGAAAAACAAGCAAAAATTGGAAACAGTGACTGTTAAAACTAATCCAATCAAATCTAATCAGACTCTAGCGCAGCCAATCTTTTGAAGGGTAGAAACAGTGACTGTTAAAACATGAAAAAAATAGATGGGCAAAATGTAATGTTGTGAGTTGGTAGAATAGGCCAAATACTACCAAAAACAAACATAAACTAAACAAGATAAATGCAAATTGAAATGGTAAAAATAAAACAAGAAAAATATAAAACAAGAGAAGTAAAGTTTTTCGTAGAACAAAAGTTGTTCAAAATGATCTCCTGAACACGGGCAAAATAAAAATTTTCGAAAAAAATTGGGTAGCACACAGGTAAGCTATTTCCTTGAAGAAAATTGAACAAAAAAACGTGACATCACCTTTAAATTTAACTTTTAAACTAAAAAATTGAAGAAACTCATGGAAGTGGCGTGTATTTTTCTTTCAGTGTATTTTTTTCAGAAGGCCGTGCAATTGTCTACACATTTGTCTTTGACCAAATAATTCTTTAAAAACCCGCGGCCATACCAAAAAACATGTAAAATTGATTATTATTTGTACAGCTCCCCCTTCCTCTCTGCCTTGACTAGAACTATGGGGCAAAAGTTAAAAAAAAATTTAGCCGAAACATAAAAAAACAACTTGGAAATAGGTATTTTGGGAAGTAGTGATAAAAAGTGGAATAAAAAAATCGGGATATTTTCCGTACTTATTTGTCATATTTGTTGGAATGGTACACCAGATCGCCCTACACGGAGAAAAAAGAGTTCTTAAAATCGTGAATATACGTTCATGAAATTGGGAACCACTAACAAAGTGTTCAAATCCCATGGTACGTTTTCCAAAACCGTACCATACAATTTGAACACTTTGTTCGTGGTTCCCATTTTCATGAACGCATGTCCATGATTTTGGGAACTCTTTTTTCTCCGTGTATAAAATTGTTGAGGGAAGAATTCTCGAGTAAAATTTTTCTCGTTAAAAAATATTGCTATAATTTTCAAAAATTTCATATCATTCAAAAGAATCGTCGAGAGCGGGAGTTCAATTATAGAACGAAAACTCAAAACAATTTATTAGAAGGGACTGAAAAATGTATTGACAGCTGGAGCAATTATGATATTGAGAAGATCGACAGCCAGAATGTTTATGGCAGAAAAAAAAAAAAAAACATTTTTATTAAAAATATAATTTGACTATGTTTTTAAAATCAAATATTTTAGCCACCTGAAAAAAATCGTTTGGATTAAGGAAATTATTTTTGTATTTTTTTCGCTTGTTGAACATTCAATACCACTCAGTAAAATTTTAAAGATCTGAGCATTTTTTCGAACACAATGCACATAGGTATGTCCAATTCAAGCGGCGGAAACGTTCAGTCGTGCATGAAAAATGAGCCGTTCGATGTCACAGCGGAATCTGCTGTTTTCATCTTACCAAAAACCGTGAGCGCGGAACAGAGATGTGTACAGACCGGACCTCTTTCTCTTTGAAGCAAACCATACCGCAAACGACCGGGTTGTTGTCCCCTGGAGACATATTAAGGATCAGAAGGGACTCCAAAGGACCAAAAAGAGAGGGGGATGCAAATATCTTTCTCGGAACTAAACGTCTTGCGTCGCGAAGGTTGTCGGTCAGTGTTGTGCAAAACTCTAAAACTCATTTTTTTAATTCAACACTTTTGGAGAGTATAACATGTAGCTTAAAAAATTGTTCTGATAGTGAAAAAAGGGTGTGAAACCAAAATAGGTACTTTTCCCCTAACTGCTTTCCCTGGACTTGCAAAAAAAAAAGAGAGAGAGAAATTCCTTGCTAGATGATGAAGACAAGTGGCTTTCCGGGGGGAGTGGGACGGAGAGCCTCGCATGTGGCCAGCGGCGGCTTTCAGTTCCGCTTGGTCGACACCAGCAATGATGGTGATCAAAAATTTATGGCCAGCATAAACCCCATTCGCCGGGATGAGCCGCCACAAACCCGTCCCGGGAAAACCACCCCGGTCGAGAAATGCAGATGAGCTTATCAAAGGTTTTGGGAAGGGTGGTTTTCGGCAAAAAGAATGAGACTACTGATGAACAGTGGAGGTTTTTTTTTACGAGAGACCCTTTCGTTGAAGGTGATGAGTGGCCAGGGATAACTCATGACCTCAACAAAAAAAAGTGTAATTAGGCACATACTTTAAGCCATTAGGCCGGTTAGTTAAATGAGAAGGTTTTTTTTCTGGTCTTTATAAGAATTTTTGAAGCATTACATTCTGACGGACGCAATTAATATTTGCAATGAATAAAAAATCACAAATTTTAACTTTTAAATGTTTTTAAACTTGTAATTTTACCTGGATCAATGCAAACAGGGATTGTTAAATTAGTTGATCTGGTTCTGAAAGTCGAAACAAGTTTGTTCCAATTGTAAGAATTTCTTAAGTATTTGCAAAAAAATCGAATTATCTATGAGTTCCTGTAACAAAGTAATAACTTTGTATTGTTTTTGAACCAGTTTCCATCATGAACTCAAAATTTACAAAGTTTATCGATTGTAAGTTCATGCATGTATTAAAAATGCTGTTGATAAGGGAAACATCATTTGATCGTTGAAGCGTATGACCGGATGTGTTGATAGGATTTTACGGTCCTGTTCAGCAACGGAGAAGGACAACCATGGGTGGTCTCTCATGCTCATGCTCATGCTCATGGGGTGATTGGATTTCTTCTTCTTCTTTTTTCATTTATTTTTTGTTCACGCGTTCGTTGGCCGATGAATTTTATTTTTGTTCTCTTTATATAGTTTTCGATAGAAACGATCCGATTTTTGTTTTTTGAGACAAGCAAGTCGTATTGCTGGATTAAGTCCTTTCCATATCATCGAGGATCGGAAGGCACGTCGACGGATATGTTTTAAGGCTTATGATATAAAATAATTTTAATAAATGAAGCCCTTCCTACATCACCGTTGATCGGAAGGCACGCCGACGGAGAATTTCTGGAGAATTGCGGTCGAATTAATACTATATTTAAATCCCTAGATAGCTATCTTTCCGCAGCCGGCTGCCTAAGATTTTTAAAATTTCAACCCATAAACAAATTGCTCATGGTCGCATCACCTACCACAGTGAATCCTGACCTCATACCCATCTTACTAACCCCTCAAAACTCATGTGATACTTTGTCGGCGACGCAGTCGATTTGGCGGTCCCATCACTCAAGTATCGGCTAACATTCCCATCCACTTCCCCGTGTCTTACCACTGGTCGTGGCCGGCGTCGGTATTGATCAGCACGATAGGGACCTTTGAAAATTGCGAAGGGGTGATGATTGGTTCCTACTTTTCATCTGTGGTCCACGGAGCAATGTTTGGGGGTCCTGGTCAATAACGAAGTAGCAGCTACGGGTAGACACCAATGCTATGCTATGCTATGTAAGTTCATGCATGTATTAAAAATTAAAAAAATAAAAATCTTGTTAATGTTCTATTTTCAATTACATTAAAATTGATTGTGTATAAATTAATAAGCTACGAGAAAATATTTAAGCTGTCACTGGATTAAAAACACTTTTTTAACGAATTTAGCAAAAAAATAAACTAAGTTGAACTTAGTTTGATTAAAAATAAAGCAGTTTTCACTATTTGTTTAAAGATTATTTTCTTTCGATTTTTTTTACACAACCAAAACTTGTTTTTGAAACGAAACATCCACGTATGTACAGAAAAAATATAAAATAGTTTTTGTAAAAAAGTTTATTTGTTCTAATGCAATTTTTTGTTGATTTATATCTTGTGTTACTTTTCAAAAGAACAAAGGAGTCATAGCCAGTTTTTAATTGGTTTCAGATCAATTTGCTTGCAGAACCAATTTCTGTCAATTCTTGGATATTCAACTTTAACTAAAAAAAAGAAATTAAAATTTTGGATTTTCCTGGTACATACTTTCTTCAATCATAACAATCTATTCTTGCATCTACAACTTTTCCGAAGACACATCGATCAGAAAATCTCTTCTAAAAATACAGATGTTTTTCCTAATTAGAAAAAATGCCATTTTTTGTAATTGGCTTCTTATGATTTTGGGCAGCTATAATACACAGAATAAAAAAATGGTTATACTTATCAGAGTCGATGACAGATTTTGTGTCATAAAAATGTGTACCTAATGAGCAATTCCAGCTCAAATCAGGAATTTTTCTGGTACTTTTGTACCCGACTCTCTCCAATTTCAATGAAACTTTGTAGACATATTAAACTAGCCATTTTTGTGTATATGGAGCCAAAAGTGCTCGAAAATAACATTTGAAAAAGGCGTAAGGTATTCATTTTTTTTTTGTATTTTGCAATTTAAAAATTACTGTATCGCGAAGCCGTTGCATCGTATCAAAAAGTGGACAAAGACAAACTTGTAGGAAATTGGACGGGCTTTCTGAAAAAAATACACTGACACAAAAATACACGCCACTTCTATGAGATTTTTCAGTTTTTAAGTTTAAAAGTTAAATTTGATGGTGATGTCACGATTTTTTTTTCGCTCAAATTTTTTGAAGAAATAGCCTTAAATGTTACAAAAAGACTCACGAAAAATGCAAGATGGTATGTCTCTCCTAAAAAATTACAAAAATCATTTACTACAACTGTTTTTTTGAAAAGTGATCTAAACGTCAAAATTTTTCAGAATCGATAGTGGGAATCGATTCACCAGACAATTTTACATAAAAGTCTCCATATTGACCATTGTCCCAAGTCCAATCCTTGGCGGTTTAAAAATGAAAATGTTGAAAAAATAGGTTTTTGGTGGTTTTTGGAATTTTTTAAATGACAGCCTTTTTTGAAAATACTCAAAATTTTCACAAAACTACGTATTTTTGAAAAAAAAAACACTCAAAATTTTGTTTGTTAACAAATTTCGAAATTTATTAAAATCTTTCGATCATTTGTCACCCATATTGTGAAAAACTGAAAATTTGAGCATTTTTTTTGAAAATACATAGTTTTGTGAAAAAGTCCAGTATTTTCAAAAAAATGTGTTACAACTTTCGAAACGTTAAAAAAATCCGATCGATCCATATTGTAAAAAAACTTTAATTTTGAGTACTGATTTTTCAAAAATATGTAGTTTTGTGAAAAATTATAATATATTCGAAATGTATGAAAAAACCGCAATCATTTGATAACCATATTGAAAAAATGCTTGAAATTTTGAGTTTTTTTTCAAAAATACGTAGTTTAGAGTTTTTTTTAGTATTTTCAAAAAAAAAAATGTTATTTCATTCGAAATGTATGAAAAAATCCAATTATTTGATAACCATATTGCGGGAAAATGATATTTTGAGTATTTTTGAAAAATACGTTGTTTTATGAAAAATTTGATTATTTTCAAAAATTTATGTTATAACATTCGATATGTATGAAAAAAAAAAATCCCGATCGTTTGATACCCATATTGTAAAATACTTAAATTTTGAGCAATGTTTTCCAAAAATACGTAGCTTTGTGAAATTTTTTAGCATTTAAAACAAAAAATTATTACACTCGAAATTCATGAAAAATTTTGATCATTCGATACCCATATTGCAATAACAATAATTTTGAGTATTTTTTCGAGAAACGTTGCTTGTTCAGAATACAGGGGAAACACGTATTTTTGTGAAAATTTTCATGTAATTATAATTACAATTGATAGCTGTCATCATCCCGATTCCAAAACACTTTAATTTTTTGATGTTTGCATGATTTTTCATTCGATTGTAGCCAATGTCTCCTATGTAGCCAAAATCCCATAAGCTCGAGCGAATCATTTGGTTGTTTGAATATTACTCATTTTAATGTAATTTTACCTTAAAAATGTGTAAAAATGTAAACCTGACCTAACTTTACTAGAAACTGATAAAAAATTAACGAGTTGCTGATGTAATATTACACATTATTTTTGACACAAAATCTGTCACCATTCCCTGATAAATATTACCATATTTTTTTTGGTTCGGAAAAAAAATTGAAGCCGAGTTATGATTACTTTTGAAAAAAAATTTGATGTAATGCCACATTTGCAATCGAAAAGTGATCTTTTAATAAAATGCATCGTTTTCAAATAATAGCTTTTTTTAAGGCTTATTTTATGGTCAACACAGACATATTTTTGATTTTTTAAAGTAGTTTCAAAATAGTTTCTGAGTATTTTTCGCTCCTGATAAATATTTTAAAAACTAAATGTTTATCAAATTATGGAAAAGTTACTTAAAATATTGTAAAATGCTTAAGAATTACTCAACACGGAGGAAAAAACAGTCTAGAAAAAATGTGAACATTCATGAAATTTGGAACGAACAAAGTGTTTGCATGGTAGGTTTTCCAAAAAACGTACCGTGAAATTTGATCACTTTTTCGGTGGTTCAGAATATCATGGGATCACGATTTTGAGAACTGATTTTTCCGTGAATTGTCGAAACTTTTTGCTCAATTATAAAGCTACAATTTTGATTTAATGAGTTAACTTGTTAATGTGTAAAGGAAGAATTTTTGGCAGCATGACTCAAATTAATGCATTCTTAAGTACTTTCAAACTTAAAATTCAACATATCTGATTTATCCTCAACCCTAAAGCCGCGCCCAAAAATATCCCCCTTTTCTCATTTTTGCTGACTTTTTAATCCGATAATTGGCCCTGCTTTACGATTTCCGCGAGGAATCACAGACCATAAACTCCGAAAGCTGGCGCAACAAAAAAACGACTTTTACTACATCCTTCCGCCCAGTTACGTTTTCCTCCGATAATCCTTAAGAGTCAAGAGAGGGAGGGGGGAGGTCACGCCACCACGTGACCAAGCGGAAAAGTTCCGGAGGTTTTTTTTTTTCGCGGTCCAATTCGAGTATCCATGGAGATATCTTTCGCATTTGACCACCGCGAGTGGTTTGCAGCTATATTGATGGGGGGAGCACATTATGTGTGCCCACGCCGAAAATAGTTTCACGGAGTTTGGTTGGAAGCTGGGATTGGGGTTGAAGCACGGAGGGAAATTCGTTAAATTTTTTTTTTATTTCTTGTGAATAGTTCGTTACAATAACTTAAAAAGGGTAACAATATTAGATTTTTACCGAAAATTAAGAGAAATTTAGTTCCAGTTTCGATCTGAAGATGTCACCATCGTTCATATTTTCTCTCAGTGCCACCGACGCGGAAAAATAAGGTGGTAAGCCGGTTTCGGTTGTTTGGTGGTTTTTATTTTAAGCTCCTGCGGTTGTAAAAAGCTTTTACGCCCCCCATCCGTTTCCGAAACACTCGCTGCGGTGGCCTTTTCTACCCAGGACACCAACCTCACCCCAGCCGCAAATAAAATTTCAAACAATAAATTTCGATAAACAACTTTTTAATTACTCCGATAATCCATCCGTGGGTCGTCTTGCGGGAAACTCTTTGCGGGAAAAGATTCCGCGTTAATGCGCCTGAATTGCAGCAACGAGAAGGGTATAAATCTGGGGGATTTCTAGAACGCAAGCGATGGTGGCGCCGCCACTAATTGGTTTAGAAAATGGGCTCGAAACTATTTATTTCTGTCAGTATGGAAAGCAATACTGAAATTGTACTTGAACAATGGTCAATTCCAATAATAGTGAGCGCTCCCTGCGGGATTTGCACAAATCGAATAAAGGTTAATGCATTCTATGAATGCGTCAACGTGAGATCCGGCCACCAGGTGGCGCAATTGCAATTGTTGCACGTGTATAGAAGATCAAGATTGTGGCGAAAAGGTTGTAACAAAATAGGAAAAATATTTTTTTGGAAAATAAGGAGCGAAACTCAAAATGTTACATTACCTCTAAAAATATTATTTAAAACTTTTAAAAATTTCCACCTATTCTAATATACCTTGGTGGGTAATCCCATTGCAGGAGTGTGTATTGTTCATTGAAACGAATGTCAAGTTTAATTAACTATTCAGTGGAAATGGAACCGTCTGGGCGGTGGGTTTGGAAACCCATGAATAAAAGCAATGTGTGTTTATTCTCGTAACATGACAACCTGGACTGATACGGACCAGTGGGGATATTCAAATCGTTTTTGTGAATCTGATTTTCGTTAGCCGTGTGGTTGATATTGTTTTATTCGCTTAAACAATTTTTTAAAAATAACTTTTTTGGAATTGTGAAAATAACTGTTCTACAAATTTAAATGTTTGAATACGTTTTACACGACGAAAAAGCTTTTTTGTTAGCATAGAATTCGTTCAACATTTAACTCAAACCTTCATTACCCAACCCAAGTGCCCCGAACCAATCCGAGATTAAGTACCATGAACTAAAAAGTGAACCACGAAACCAGCCAGGCAACCTAACCAAGCTCGGAGCAAAATTAGTCATGACTTGTTGTTGTGTGTGGTTTCAGGATGTTTTCCACGCACACATACACACCAGTATCGAGCAAGCCCGCCAGGCTCAGTTCTTTCAATTTTGCAAACTAATTTAATTTCACAACCGACACCAGGAACTTTTCCTGACGAGCAGCCCCGAACCCCTCTCCCCTGCGCTTAAGTTTATTCCGGAAAAGAAGTTCTGTACGATTACGTTACAGTAAAAATTGTGTAAATTTGAAAGGTTTGATAATACCTCTTATATGATGTAATATTAACTCAATGTTGACTCAAAAAGTGGCATTGAATGAAAAGTTTTATTTTCAGTGGCAAAATTACACATTTTTTCTGGCATAAAAGGTTTACACCTTCCCAGATGTAATATTACCATAATTTTTTACTGTGTGATGTTGCAAGACGAGTTGATGAGTACAAACTTTCTATGAGTTGGTAGAGATGGTAAGGTATTACAACACCCAAAGTTAAAGAACGAGGGGATAGTCCTCACGAAAAGAAACGTGCGGAAAGTGCTATTTTGCGAGAGTATAGTCCTCTCGCGTGTTCATTCGTTCATTGGAACAGTTCATCCTAATGAGTGGCTTATATGGACAAATGACCGCCACTTAGTCACCGAACCATGGTGGCCCATACGGCAAAGGCACGGTTCAATATGCTGAAGGTCTTGGGTTCGAGTCTCGAAACCGGTACTTTTTTTATAGATGAACTTTTCTTTGAAGATTAACCCATGAGTAAATTACTCTCGGTCATTTCGGGATTTATCCTCTCAGTCCGCACACAGTACCATTTTACTACCGAATCGTGCTCTTTATCCTCTCGTATGCCGATGCCCAGTTCTGGGTGAAGAAACTTATTTTTAACCAATGGTAATAAATATTAATTTGTAAAAATTGTTTGAATAAAATACAGTAAATCGTTGTGTTTTGGATTGTTGGCACTAATTAAATTTATTCGAAAAGGCATATAACTAATTAAAGCAAACAAAAAATGCACCTTCAAAAGACTATAAAACTGAACGAAAGTATAACCTCTGACCGAGAACCTTCCCGTTTGAAAGTTCAACTCACTCGATGTGGTTTTATTTCTAGCATATAAAACAAAGTGAGAGCAAACTGTCGTTTGGCAGAATTCAAATGCAAGCAACATAAAAAAAAGTCCAGAGTTTCTTCGAGCGAAGCAACATTTCTGGCAGCTTTTCGTCCTCCTTCGTGAATGGCAAAACACCAGATGATGTGGTAGAGAGCGCGGGAGAAAGAGTGAAGGGAAAAGTATTCGTTCTTTTAATCAAAAGTTATTCAAATGAACTTCACTAATTGACATTTCGAAATGTTCTAGGCAGAGAGGAACACACAGAACGCGCAAGATACGAGTGCTGTCGAAAAGTTTTAGTTTCCGGGGTTGGGTGCGAGAAGGGTGGTGACACAACTCTTCCGGGTGGGTGGTAGTTTTCCTGCAAGATAAAAGTTGGAGTGGGAAAAGTCAACTCGTTCTGTCAAATGGAAAATAAATTAACGATGATGACACGACGATTTGAATATTTCTAGTTGGTTGTTTGATGGTTTTGTACAGAAATAATATTGCAAATGTTTCAGTCCTTTCCATAATCATCATTTTTGATTTACACCGGGTTTATAGAATGTAACAATAGACAAAATTGAGTATAAGAAGAAAACTTTTCTCAATAAGTGTTCTTTTTTAAATATTCATATTTCAGCAATGAATTTTATAAGTTTGTCGCTTTAAAACACGGTAAAAAGTCATGGTAATATTACATCTAGGAATGCTGACCGATTATGCGTCAGAAAAAAAGTAAAATTGTGTGAATTAACATTTTTCCAAGGTTTTTGAACGATAGAATTATCCTTATCGTCGGGACGATAACGATAATCTATTTCGATAATTCTATCGGCGATGATGTTATCTCCGATAACGGAGTTCATTTTAGAATATATTTTTTTTGATAATATAGTTATTTTCAAAGCATAAATTCTACAATATTCACAAAATACCGTATTTTTAAAAGAAGTCAAATTTTTATAATTCGCAATATGGGAAATTTTACATGCATTTTCGCTGTTTTAGAGTTTATGTATAAAGTACTCAAATTTTCGCAAAATACCATATTTTCTCGAAAATACCCAAATTTTGATGATTCGCAATATGGATATCGAACGATTTGAAATTTTGCATGCATTTTCATTGATTTAGAGTTTTTTGAAGGAAATACTCAAAAATTCATAAAATACCGTATTTCCTCAAAAAAACTAAAAAAAATTTAGTAACTGGATTCGCAATGAATCAAGACTAACATATCAAAATTGCGTAATATTGAATGTTTGGTCTATTTGAAATGTTAGTCTTGATTTAAAATGCATGAAAATATTTTTTTTGAAAAGATCGGAAAATTTCACGAATGTTTCATGTTTTAACATTGTAAATCGTACCATTAGTTGCTGAGATATTGACATTAGAAAATGGTAGGTTGTTTGGGTGAGACTTAGAAAACATCAATTTTCCTGTTTTTAAACACTTGAATGGCAATATCTCAGTAACTAAGGGTCGTATCAACAAAGTCCGAATAAGCAAAATATAGAGAATTTTCTCAGCTTTTCAAAACTATGGTTAGCATGGTTAGCATTTGATGTCATCTAAAACATATAAAAAGCCGACTCGGTCCTAACCAGGTCCCACCGAAAAGGACCTAATAAAAATAATGTTATGAAAAAAAAACATATAAAAATAATAAAAAATAAAAATAATGTTTTTTGCAAATCAAGTTTTAGTGACAAAAAGTGAAATTAAAAATCACCAAAAAAAATTTACGGTGCATCATTTTTTTCAGTGTATTCCATATCCATACCTACATCTTTGCCCAAGACACCAAATCGATCGAAAAAATCCTTCAAAAGATACAGATTTTTGAATTTTCATACATCATTTTTGTATGGACAGCTGCCAAATTTGTATGGAAAATTTTATGGACAAACTAATGATGCAAAATGGCTTCTTTAGGCATACCGAAGGCACCAAAAAAGTTTCAGCCGGATTAAAAAATACAGAAAAAATCGAATGACCGAAATCTCAGAGAATTGCTCTTCTGATAATCGAGGCTTCGGATAATCGAGTCTGGACTGTATTGCATGTATGCAAAATTTCGTATTGTTTGATACTGGGAAACCTCTTTTTACGCGATGCGTTACGTTTTTCTTATTTGCTGATTTCTCTGGAATAACGCAACATTTTTGCAATCTTTTAAAGGCAATTTGTAGGTTTTGATCAGATCTACAAAATGCTTTTCGAAGCTTGCAAAAATATTGTATGGTTTAAGAGAAATCGACAGAATAAAAAGCGTTACGACACCGCGTAAAAAGAGTATTTTCTGTACCCATATCGCGAATTAAAAAAAATGAGTTTTTTCGAGAAATTACGGTATTTTGTGAACATTTGAGTATTTCATTCAAAAAACCTCTAAAATAGTGAAAATGCATGCAAAATTTCAAATGGTTTTACCAACTCATATTGCAAATCATAAAAATTTTAGTGTTTATTAAGGTTTCAACATTTTAATGAATGTTTTAAAATATATTTTTTGCAATTCCGTCTTGAAACTTCCTACTTTTCCTGTCATTCTCGCGTGACGAAACAGCCTACTTTTATCTACTAAAAATAACAGAATCGAATAGAAACACATTTCAAAACAACTGTTGAAAAGTTCTACTTTTCAGCACCGAAATGGATGCTGAAAAGTTGAACTTATCATCAGCACTAGTTTTGAAAAGTAAAACTTTTCAACATTTTTTGATTCAAACGATTTATTGACAAAATACATGAACATTCTACTTATAATTTCACTCAATGGGTGTTTTCAGAAATGCAAAAAATGTTGTATGGAACTCGTTGCAAACCTTGATTTTTTCAGCACTGGTCGTATTTATCCAACTCGGTGAACCTCGTTGGATAAATGTACGACACGCGCTGAAAAAATCTTCTTTTTGCAACTTGCTGCATAAACTACTATTACATCAGCCCAGATGATTTGCAATCATAAGGTTTCAAAATATTTAAGTTTCGCGAACAAACGACAAAAACTTTGAAAAATATTTGCAACGGCATAGTACACAAAATGAATGGAAATATCTCAGGCATTATTTCGAAACAGTTTCTCTGAGATTTGCTCTAATTTTTTTTTTAATTCAAAAATGATCATAAAACTAATTTACTGATTCTTCAGCACCTTTTAAAAAAAATCCATTTTTTTTGTATTTTGTTATCCGGCTGAAACTTTTTTGGTGCCTTCGGTGCGCCCAAAGCAGCCATTTTGCATCATTAGCTTGTCCATATAATTTTTGATACAATTTTTGGCAGTTGTCCATACAAAAATGATTTATGAAAATTCAAAAATCTGTATCTTTTGAAGGAATTTTTTGATCGATTTGGTGTCTTCGGCAAAGATGTAGGTATGGATAAGGAAAAAAATGATACAAATGAGTGATTTTTAATTTAAATTTTTGTCACTTAAACATGATTTGCAAAAAAGACTATTTTTATTTTTTTTATTTTTTGATATGTTTTAGGGGACATAAAGGCCAACTTTTCAGAAATTTCCAAGTTGTGGAAAAAATCTTTGACCGAGTTATGAATTTTTGAAGCAATACTTATCTTTTCAAAAAGTCGAAATATTGGTTGCAAAAAAATGTCAACTTTATTTTTCGATGCAAAATTAAATTTGCAATGAAAAAATACTCTAGCGTAATTTTGCTTATTATTTTTTTCTAAAAAGTTCAAATTTTCAAAGGAAACTTCAGTGCAATAACAAGTTCTGTTAAAATATATAATTTTGCTATCAGAAAATCATAATCTCATTACCGAATGAGAAGAAAAAAATAATTGTTATTGAACAGATCTAACAACTTATTTAGCTATCCATAACGAAATATTTTATTATTGTTTTTATTGCTAGAATCAAGGGTTCACGTTGAGATAGGTGAACAAAATTTTTAAAGAAAATTAGAATCATCTCTGTTATGTACTCAAAATTTTAATCGAACCCAAAACCTTCATTAAATATTCCCCAATTGTCATAACAATGAACGAGAACAATAACTCGGAACGATTTCCTTCCTACTGACGGGCGCTATTACCAATGCCATTCAACAAGTGCATAATTGGCAGTCTTGGCTTTCGACAATGAACATGTCCACGACCAACCATTCCGACCATCATCGACCAGCTCCAGCTCTTGTGGTTCTCGCCCCCAAAAATCCTTCGTATGTGGTCCTTTTCGTTCGTTCATTTGTGGGCAACCATTTTGGAGTGTGTAAATCATCGTCCTCCCAACGAGAATGCTCGTCGTCGTGAATCCAAAACCAAAACCCATCTCCCAACCTAGCGTAGTGCAGCTGTGGTTCCGTTCGCTCGTTCGGTAAAGACATTTTCTAAAGAGGACACAAAATATGCTTCAAAACTCACGTCCCATGCCCATGGTTGTGGCCGTTGCAAACCCTCTTCTTCGACGTCCCTTGGACGCTGTGTGAGACGAGATCGTCGTTAAAGTACACACATTACAATCAAGTACATTTAAATTAAGAGATTACAGAGGCATTTGCCGGATCTGCCGTCTCTCTCTGGGTCGTCCCCCCTAGGAATGTCCGGAGGAAACGATGCCAAGTGATTGCTCTTTTTCCCGCCGCCCTGTGGGTGAAAGCTTCTAGAGTGAACGCATATATGCATCAAGGAACAGCTCCAAGAGGAGCCACTTCTGGATGCTGTTCTGCTGCTGTGGCTGTCCATCAAAGGGTGTCCTGCTTCGTGCCTGTGTTTGCTCGTTAAAAATGAATAAAATTTAAAGTTGGGTCTTGGGAAAGGATCCTATAGGTAAAGGTACACTGAGAAAAGTTAAAAAAAATGTTTTGTTGACTTTGAGTTGAATGCTAAAAATATGAAGAATCACTCACACTCATTTTCTGAACATTCTTTTCAGTATAAAGATTCCAACACTTTAATTTAGAGATTAAATATCCATGTCTCTCGCACGATGAAAGCCCCCTTCCGACGGGCGAAGCGATTATTATCACTCTCCATTAGTCAACGGTGAAAAGTTTGTTTACAGCACAAACAGTGAGTGCTTTAAAAAGCTTCCCACCTCTGTTTATTTGGGTCTCGACACCGGTAAGCAGAGCGGTGTGGGAGGATTACTTCCAATCACTTAGCCCCAACTAGACTGCTCATGCTCTTTTTTATATTTACCCAAAGTCACCTCCCCTGAGCCTTGAACCGGGATTGTGTTAGTTTGTCGATAACTGCTGGAATTACACAACACCTTACTGTTTGTTTTCCAATACCCCCCAAAAGGCAGCAAAGACATTCGTCGAATGCAACTTTTCAACTTCTTGCGAAAGCTTCGCCTGGTGGTGCTGCACATGAAGTCAGCTTCCGCAGACGAACCCCAAAATCCGGGGAGGTTTATCAAAAGTAAGTTTTCCCACCACTGCTTTCAGACTTTTGCAAATCTGGGACGCCACCCCGGCGAGCTCGCATATTTCGGTGCCTGCAATAACAAACACCGGGAATGAACTATAGGTGCATGCTTACTTCCGGAAAAAGTTGTTCCACGTTTGGGTGGGGTTAGGGTGGTTCATAATTCGAAAAAAGAGGTTTTTTTTTGAGATTTGCGTGAAAATGTTTCATTTATTTTTTCTGGGAAGTGATTTGTATTTTTGTACACGGAGAAAAAAGAGTTCCTAAAATCGTGAACAAGCGTTCATGAAAATGAGAACCTCGAACAAAGTGTTCAAATCCCATGGTACGATTTTGAAAAACGCACCATGAAATTTGAACACTTTGTTCGTGGTTCTCATTTTCATGAACGCTTGGTCACGATTTTGATATCTCTTTTTTCTCCGTGTATTTTTGTATTTTGGTAATTGAGCCATTCTCTCCGAAATCGGTCTTTTTTTAGGATCTTAATTTTTGATTTTTTTTAATCCGACTTAAACTATTGTATCATTAGTTTGTCCATATAATTTTCCTTACAAATTTGGCAGCTGTCCATACAAAAATGATGTATGAAAATTCAAAAATCTGTATCTTATGAAGAAATTGTTTGATCGATTTGGTGTCTTGAGCAAAGTTGTAGGTATGGATAAGGACTACACTGAAAAAAAAGATACAAGGTAAAACAAAAATGGTGGTTTTTTATTCAACTTTTTGTCACTAAAACTTCATTTGCAATAAACATTATATTTTCATTTTATTTTTTTATTTGATTTCAAATTTTGGTCGCAAGAATATTTCAGCTTCATTTTTCGACGTAAAATCACATTTGCAATCAAAAAGTACTCTAGTTAAATTTTAATAAACTGCACCGTTTTCAAGTTAAAGCCATCTTTAGGTACCTTTTGAAAATAGTCGCAGTTTTCCATTATTTAAAATTAGTGCACATGTTTGCCCACTTTTCAAAAAAATATTTTTGAAATGCTGAGAAAATTCTCTATATTTTGCTTTCCTGAATTTTGTTGATACGACGTTTAGTTGCTGAGATATTGCCATGCAAGTGTTTTAAAATACAGGGAAATTGACCCATCATTTTCTAATGTCGATATCTCAGCAATTAGTGGTCCGATTTTCAATGTTAATATTTGAAAAATTCGTGAAATGTTCCGATCTTTTCGAAAACAATATTTTCAAAAAAAATAAATTAAGACTAATATTTCAAAAGGGCCAAACATTCAATATTAAGCCCTTTTGGGTCCCCTAAAACATTTCAAAAATAAAAAAAAAAAATGTTTTTTTTGCAAATCAAGTTTTAGTGAAATAAAAATCACCAGCAATTTTTTTAGCGTGTATCACTTTTTTCCAGTGTAGTTCTTATCCACACCTACTACTTCGCCGAAGACATCAAATCGGTCAAATCGGTTTTTGTATTTATGTATTTTTGTATTTTTGTATTTTTGTATTTTTTTATTTTTGTATTTTTGTATTTTTGTATTTTTGTATTTTTGTATTTTTGTATTTTTGCATTTTTGTATTTTTGTATTTTTGTATTTTTGTATTTTTGTATTTTTGTATTTTTGTATTTTTGTATTTTTGTATTTTTGTATTTTTGTATTTTTGTATTTTTGTATTTTTGTATTTTTGTATTTTTGTATTTTTGTATTTTTGTATTTTTGTATTTTTGTATTTTTGTATTTTTGTATTTTTGTATTTTTGTATTTTTGTATTTTTGAACCATTCTAGTCTTTCAAGGTATTCACCTACTTTTAGCTTGCGCAAACTTTGCGAAGCTCGTCGTCGAGCTTCAAGGATCCGTGCAAAGAAGAGGATCCTGTCGTGGGTACAATACACCAACCCCCGCAAACCCACCCGAACGAAATCAGAGATGTACATTTACGGTTTGTTAAGTAGAACCTGAAGTACAACTTCCCGCTGCCACGTACGACGTCGTCCTCGTCTTCCTGTATAGAGGGAGGAGGAGGCAGCAGCAATATTATGGAAACGATGAAAATTAAAATAAGTTTCTTGGGCAAGTTTTTCGCCGACGCTGTCAACGATGTGCCTCGAAAGCAATTTCGTTCCGCCACGCAAGGATTGGAGAGAGCACTCCCTCCCACCCACTCCGTATAGACAACCGCGCGGAGGCTTTAGGATTCAAGATCCTCGCCGACATCGTTCGCGGTTCGCCTGTTTTTGGTGGCGTGGATGGGGGAGCAAAAGCAGCACCGGCGCGATGGTTCTTCATGACGGGGATAAGATAACTCGAGTGTCAGCCAAGCGGTTTGTGATGCTCTTGAAGGTTCGGGGTTATGTAAGCTTTTCATTAGTTGGGAATAATTTTGCTGATTAAAATGAGCAATTTTGTGTCACTTTGAATGTCTTTATTTTTCAAGTTTCTTCAATCAACGGTTACTGAAAGCTTTGTTTAATTAAATAGTAGAATCATACGAATAAATTTATGTTTTAAAAAATCATCTTTTTCTATATTTTCGAGATTAAAAGTCTCTTTGCCTTCCTTAGGCAAGGTTATAAAATCACTCGAAAATTTAGTTCTGAATTCGACTCAGAATCAAATTCTGAGCAAATGTCTGTGCGTGTGTAGAGATGTGGATGTGTTTGCCGAAAATTGTTACACGAGTATTTGGGTCCCATAAAATAATGAAAATTAGTGAAAGTTATTCTCAAAAACGATTTTGCTATTGATCGGAAGATTGTAAAAAATATGTTTTATGTTTGCATTTTAAGAAAGGTATTTCAAACCTTTTCAACGCGACCAGGAGATTGAAGTGCTGTCATCCCTATGAAAAGTTATGGTCACTTAAGTGTTGATCAAACACTTTTTGAAGTATTTTGATGAAAATAGTATCCGGATTAATCATGCGATTCGCTGAAAGATCTTACCAAAGGGTCTACGAAATTGAAGATTCGGTTACCTATTAGAAGTAATGAGAATTAGTATTTGAAGTTAAAATTAGAGACCATTTCCGGACCAATATTTAAAAAAGGGCGCATAAGAATTTCGACAGCTGAAACTATTTTCCAAATTCTGAGCCAGCTTGTAACGAAACCCTAGCTGGTAGCTTTGGACTCGTAATTCACGGCTATATTAAAACGTTTAACTTTTAGCGTTCAAAAACCGGAATTCCAGTTCAGTTTTGACAGGTTTTTTTTAGTTAAAAAAACTTTTTTTTAAACTTTTTTGAAGATGAAGTAGGGGAACAGCATCTAATTCCAGCGTGCCTCTATTGTTGGCAGGTCAGAACTTTGACATTCAAATAAAGCTAATTAAAAGCGTTTTCAATTGAAATCGAGTGATAAATAGGTTAATAAGAAGTTAGCAAGGAAGTTTCTACCAAAAGTTTTGTAAAATTAGTTGTTAAAATAATGAAAATCAGATAATTGGATGGAGTTAGGAGCGAGTGCTGAACCTGCCAAACATACGAGAATTTCTCCTAACACTAAAAAACTTTGTTGATTAACCTTTATAATAACACATATCCTTTAAAAGAAGAAACTTTTAACCTGAAAAGTATGGGTCACCGCTTGAATTCCAAGGTGAAAAAAGTAATTTTAATTTAAAATTTTGTTAAAATACTTGATTATGTCAAAACGACAGTTAAAAGTAGTTAGTTAATCAACGGAGTTGACAATTTGTTGGGCCACCCTAACGCCGTATAGGCAACCAAATTAAAAAAATCAGATCTTATGCGAGAGTACGACATCAACAACTCAAAGTGTGAAAATATGTAATATTTTACTGAAACCAACCATTTTGAATTTTATAATCAGCGAATAATATGCAATCAATATCAAAATTAGTTATTTACAAGCGCAAAAAAACTTATTTCGCAAATACCAAGTTGAGTTATCTGGAACATTTTTTCTTTGTTGTCGAATTTTCTTGTAATATTTTTTTTGATTGATTCTTTGATATTATTTTGTGTTATTTAGAGCGTCCAATTTCCCGTCCCGGGAATTCCCGAAATTCAAGCGGAAGTATACATTTTCTTAACTTTTGGAACCATTTTTTTCAAAATGATCTGAAAAAAATAAGTGTGAATAAATTATTTAATTTTGGTAAGCTTTAATATTCATATTTTGTGTTGATTAATTAAAAAGTACAATAACCTCTTACCGCCAAAGTAAAGTTGAGATTTTTTTTCGTTTTTGTTTACTGTGATCAAATGAGATTAATATCGAATTGGTATCGTTAAATATTTCAAATAGGTTTATGCCTGAAGAATTACTCCAATTCGTTCAATACCTAGTTTTAAATAAATTACCATTTGAAGTGAAAAAATCATGGAGGTAGTAAAAGGTAGGTAGCAGGTGCAAAAATGGGCGTTAGAGGGTTAAATAGGAAAAAAATCAAGACTGGTTGTAAAACGATGATCCTAGAATTGAAATCATGTTTATGTGCTGTGGAAAAGCTTTCAACCGAAGTCAATTATAAACCTGAAATCAGGTGACATAAATAAAACCATTTTAAGGAAAAACAAAAGAAGCTTTGCTATTTTGTTCAAGAGCTAGAACCAGCATGATTTGTTTTAGAAAAGTAATTTGTTATGACAAACATAAGTACAGATTTTTTTTCTTTCTCATTTTAACTTTATGTGGGATTCATTTTACTCACTGTAAAAAAACTGTGATAAAAAAATACCTGGATATTTATTTTTATTCATCGTACGATTTATGAAATTAGAAAAAATATACATTTTCTTGTAGTTGTATGATTTTTTTACATGCAGTCAAGCTGTCAATTGATCAAAATATTAATCAGAACAAAAATGAGAACAATTTTAAATAAATTTAAAATTCCTCGGGAATTCCCGGGATTTCCCGCGAAATTGGTTGAAAATTTTTCGTTTCCCGGGAAATCCGTAATCCCGGGAAATTGGACGCTCTAATCTGTGTGTTTTAAAATCAAGTTCTGACCTTCTGACAAAAACAGAACTTGGACTTTTCCAATTATTTCCACCTGCTCGGATTGCAAATTTTTCGCACCACCCTAATGGCCTATTTACAATCACTTTAGTTAGAAAATTGCACTTAGAAATTTGAATAAATGGAAATGAATCTGATTTCTTCAATAAAAAAGTAATTAAACTGGAAACATAACGTATGGTTTGGAAAAAATCAAAATCTATGTTGAGTTAACTATTCTAAGATAAGTGATTGTAAATGGCAATAATGAATAAATTTTGGTGGGCACGCATGGATCGTTCTAAGAAAATATTATTTTTTTCAATGCAAATTTTAGTTTTGGGCAATAATCATTATTTGTCTTCTTAAATTATTTTTTTAAGAGTACGAATGGTGTTTTTATATTGTGTTTCTCAGCGTCTTACATTCGTTGGTGAGAATGGTCCATACGAAGAGAAAGAAGTTTGTCTAGTAAGTAAATATATCTAATTTTCAAATCATTTAGGGTTATAATTCACAATAATGTTCCATATTCAAACAATTCTTCTTCCAAATCACTGTACATTAAGCGTGCTCAGAAAAAAGGTGTACCACAAGCCAAACTTTAAACTCAGGTTATCTGCCCACTTCGGAAATACATCCCATTTTCCCCACTCCGGGAAAAGTACCCAATCAGAGTCAGAAACACAGCATCGACTTTGCTGGTTGCACAACTATTCCCCCAGTTGGAACGTTTTTGCGACGATGAATCGAACCTCTGTTGCTCTTCTAATCACCACAATCGATGATGAGTTAACCCCGAAGCGATGTCGGATTATGTCCGTTTTGACCCCTCGAGCCATTTGAAGATGTTCCGAGAAACAGCGAACAGTTTGCACTTCAAAACGGCATGCCAAATTGATGTCCTGAGGGGGGAGGGGTGCAGGCACAGTTCGAGACTCACAATTTTAAAGAGGGTTTAGATCGTAATGATGTGAGTAGTTGGGGCCAAATTTTGGGGTGAGAACCTCACGTGCGGCAAGCCACGAAATGGTTCGTATTGCTCATTAAAATTTCAACTATTTAGCCGTCGGACGTGTGCTGCTCAGATAGACTGGTTAATTAGGTGTTATATCACGGTTGGACTGGGTTTAATTAGAATTTTCGGTCTCGGTTTGCTAACGCGATCAATTGATAAGCTCTCGCTGGTTTGGCCTGAAGGGGGGGCTCAGTCAAGCTTACCGAACTGTTGTTTGTATAATTGAATTGTAACTCACCTGAAATGAGAAGAGAAAAAAATGGGACATTAGAATTGTTTCGACAAATTTGAATATTTATTTTAAATTTTTAAAACAATAATAAATTGTCTAATTGTCGCGTTTGGTATCCATTTCTGCAACAAAGAGAGAGCTCTTCCGGGGGTCACGTGCCGTTCGGGTGACGCTCCTTGCATAACTAAGCACCGTAGAAGCCGTAAGTCTTCCTCAAAAAGTTGGCTTCCGCGTGGTTTAACCAACTCGCTGGAAAGTTGTGTCACTTTTACGATGCGGTAGCGGTAATCGTGATTCCGTGTATAGACTAATGTACGTCCATGGCAGCGCAAAGTTTCTTTTTAAAATGCATCACATCGCATGTATCTAGCGTTTAAAAGTTAGCCAAATGCGGTTTTATTCCACGAGCATGACCTGTGGGTGTTGGGACGAGTTTAAAAACAAGTTTGTCGGGAAAAGTTGTGCAACGAAGAACGCTGGACTAATTTTTGGTGGTTGAGCTGATTAGAAAAAAAATCTAAATGATCTGTCAATTCAGCGTAAAATTTGGGAATCGAAAGAGACAAACTGAGCCAATTCTGGGAGGAGCGCGAATTACAAAAAATATACCTATTTAAAAAATCTAAATCTGTCACAGCAAGGCAACCAGAAGGGTACGCCCCACTGAACTGAGTAACACTAATGTAAATTAGTTATGAACACGTTTGTCACGGGCAGCCGCCACGATTTCAATTTGCAACGATGTTGACGAATTTTGATAGGTTTTACAGTGGGCATACATTGTGCGCACAATGTTTTCGGAAAAGGTTTCCCAGTGAAAATTTCAATTAAATCGAAACTGTTGGCTTTGATCTCTGACTGAAGCGAAATTAAAATTACATTTTCTACTCAATTGCAATTATATCAAGCTTCTGTGTTCTACCAATTTACAATCCAAAATGATTACATTGTTATCAGAATGTATTTTCGTAGACCACGCTTTAAATAAAACAAATAAAATTAAATGCAAAAAACTACAATTACAAAAAGAAAAAGAAACTACGAATTTCGAAGTAGAAAAATAGGCAAAGTTCAGACGGGACAACAATGCCCAAGATCCTCGGAGTTTGGCTGCCAGGCAAATCTTGTACAAATAATATTTTCCCATAATTTCGCTGCCGGCCTGATTATAAATGTTCTCATAAATTCATTTGTCTCTTTTTCAAATTTATTTATGAAGAAATGGAATAAAAATGAATATCAAAATCAGCCTGAAATTAAAAAGCCGATCCATTTTCCCTCGGGTCAACGAGCACATTCCCGCCCAAAAAACAAAAATCATTGGACCGTTTGCTTCACGGCTCAGCGGTCCGAAATCATTCGTCTGCAGGCGACGGATGATGGCAACACTGACACTGGAAACAGCTCACGTGCCATAGCTTTTGCAGAGACAAATATGATAGTGCGGGGCTTATCCGGAACCAGAAACCGACGAAGCTTTGCGCTGATTAATGAAGTGTTCAGAAACAACGCGAAAGCCTGAAATTTGATCTCCGGAACAGAAAATTTGATTAGCTTTTGCGCCCGAGGGTGCGGGCTGGGAAAATCGATCGGGGAGGAAAAGGATACTTTCGAGGAGGATGTTTGCTCAGTGTGTTGAGTATTTCTGGCAGTTTGGAATGGTTTGTTGTCTGTTGATTTTTCGATTGCTGGTAAACAAGCTCGAGCTTGGGGAAGCATTTAACTGGCGATCGATTGTGCAAATTGGATGGATTTCAGTTTTGGTTTCAAATATCGATACACAGAAAAAAAAATCATGGTAATATTACATCTGGGAAGGGGTACATCTTTTATGTCAGAAAAAAGGAGTAATTTTACCTCTGGAAATGTGTAATTTTACCACTTTTCTGGTATAATGTCACTTTTTCAGTCTAAATTGAGGTAAAATTACATCATAAAAGAGGTAATATTCAACCTTCCAAAATTACAGCTTCCAAATTAACATTATTTTTTTCTGTGTAGTGAAAGGTGGTTGAAGAAGGCTTTCAATAAATTTACATTATTAACACCGACCAAAACAACGTCTGCCCAATCTCGAATTATAGAGAAGAAAAAGCAATTCTCTATCAAAACCGGAAAAGGATTTTATTTGTAATTTTTGATTTGGCTCAAATTTTGAAGGGACCTTCCCCATGACCAAAGAAGCTATTTTGTGTTATTGTTTCACCCATCCAAGTCTCCATCCATACAATTTTGGCAGCTGTCCATACAAAAATGGTACGTAAATATTCAAACAGCTGTAAATTTTGAGTGAATTTTCTGATCAATTTGGTGTCTTCCGCAAAGTTGTAGGTATTATTGAGGACTATTGAGAAAAAAATAGATACGCGAAAAAAAATGTCCGATTTATTTTTTGATTTTTTTTACAAAAACTAAATTTCCCAAAATACGTATTTTATGATTTTAGAGATTTTTTTTATATGTTGAGCCATAGAGAAACATGGTCAAAAAATCTGCCGCCGAGTTATGATTTTTTGAAAAAAATAGTGATTTTTGAAAAAAATCAAAATTACACACAAACAAAATTTGACATAATGTTTTTTGTAACCTTGAATTTGCAATCGAAAAGTACTATACAGATTTTTTTTATGAAGGGCTCCGTTTTCAAGATAAAGCTACCGAAAGTTTGCTGCTTTTTCGATTTTTGAAAATAGTGACCATGAGTGACCATCCCTAAAAAAAAAAAATTTAAAGGTTCAGAATATTCTCTATAAAATTGTCTAAGAGACATTGAAGATTGGATCTCGGGTTGCTGAGATACTACCGCTTAAAAAAAAAGAAACACGAAAATTGAAGATTTCTAAGTCTCACCAAAACAACCCACCATTTTCTAATGTCGATATCTCAGCAACTAAAGGTCCGATTTTCAATGTTAAAACATGAAACATTCGTGAAATTTTCCGATTTTTTTCGAAAAAAATATTTTGAAAATTTTTTAAATCAAGACTAACATTTTAAAAGGACCAAACATTGAATATTACGCCCATTTAAAATGCAAGTCCTGATTTATTAACAATATATACAATATCTCAACAGCTCTGGGTCGTATCAACAAAGTTCAGTAAAGCAAAATATAAAGAATATTTTTTTTTTCAAAAGTGGGCAAAAATGGGCACTAATTTTGAAAAATGAAAAACTGCGACTGTTTTTAAAAAAGTTACCTGAAGATGGCTTTAACTTAAAAACGGTGCACTTTTTTTTCACTAAAGTACTTTTTGATTGCAAATTCGATTTTTCATGGAAAAGTAAAGTTGATAAATTTTTGCAACTAGTATTTCGATTTTTTGAAAAAAACAGTATTGATTCAAAAAATTGTAACTCAGTCGAAGATTTTTTGCCCATTCTGGAAATTTCTGAAAAGTAGGCATTTTATGTCTCCTAAAACATATCAGAAAATGAAAAAAATAAATAAAAATAGTGTTTTTTTTGTGCAAATCAAGTTTTAGTGACAAAAAGTGAAATTAAAAATCACCAATTTTTTTTTACCGTGTATCATTTTTTTTCAGTATAGTCCTTATTCATGCCTACAACTTTGCCGAAGACACCAAATGCATCAATAAATTCCTTCAAAAGATAAAGATTTTTGAATTTTCATACATCATTTTTGTATGGACAGCTGCCAAATTTGTATGGAAAATTATATGGACAAACTAATGATGCAAAATGGCTTCTTTGGGCATACAGAAGGCACCAAAAAAGTTTCAGCCGGATTAAAAATACAACAAAAAAAATCGAATGACCGAAATCTCAGAGAATTGTTTAATTGCTATGATGAAGTTGTCTTTTTTCAAATCTTAGAAAAAAGTGCCCATTTCGAAAAAATAGTAGTTTATGCAACAAGTTGCAAAAAGAGGATTTTTTCAGCACGAGTCGTACATTTATCCAACGAGGTTCACCGAGTTGGATAAATGCGAAGAGTGCTGAAAAAATCAAGTTTTGCAACGAGTTCCATACAATTTTTTTTGCAATTCCAAAAAACACACACTGAGTGAAATTTTATGTCAAATTTTCATGTATTTTGTCAATAAACCGTTTAAATCAAAAAAATGTTGAAAAGTGTTACTTTTCGAAACAAGTGCTGAAAAGTTCAACTTTTCAGCACCCATTTGAGTGCTGAAAAGTAGAACTTTTCAGCATTTATTTTGAAAAGTGTTTCTATTCGATTCTGTTATTTTTGGTACAGAAAAGTAGGTTATTTCGTCGTTCAAGAATGACAGGAAAAGTAAATAGTTTCACGACGGAATTGCAAAAAAAATATTTTAGCAATTCCGTCGTGAAACTACTCTCTTTTCCTGTCATTCTTGAACGACGAAAAAGACTACTTTTCTGTGCCAAAAATAACAGAATCGAATAGCAAACCTTTTGTTTCTAAAAGCAATACTTTTCAGCATTATTTGTTTTTATTTGAACGATATATTGACAAAATACATGAACGTTTGACTTATAATTTCACTCAAAGGGTGTGACTAACACTCAAGACTCGTGCTGAAAAAAACTTCTTTTTGCAACTTGTTGCATAAACTACTATTTCAATCTCTGTAAAAAATGATCTAAAATGTATTATTTGGCCCATTTAAAATGTCAAATGGGATTTTTAAAGTTAGAAAATAAGTTGAAATTTTAACAAAGGTTTTTTTTTATCATAGAAAATGAGATCAATAGTTTCAGGTCAAAAGTTAGGAAATTTCGTGGACTATAAGCCTACGGTAATAACTTTTTGGCCAATCGCAGTTTTTCTCATAGTTTTTCGATTTTTCTATAACAAACTTTTTACAACTTCAGTTTTTGCCCTGTAGGCTTCCATAGCGGCACTATTTGGTCTCAATTTTGTCATATTCGAAATCCTCGGAAAATTTACGTTAGTTAGAAGTATTGAAGTTGTAAATTTGATTTAAAAAATAATTAAATAAAACATTTTTGAAAAAAGAAATGATCTTATTTACTCTGTGATCAATACGTCAAATGCTGTATCAAGTAGACGAAAACCTGTTTTACCCCTGATGTAACAAATTGTTAAAACATATTTTAATTCATTCCAAATGGCATTTTTTCCAATCAAATTTACCACTCCAATACTTCTAACTAACGTGAAATTTTCCGAGGATTCCGAATATGACAAAATTGAGACCAAAAGTTCCGCTATGGAGACCTACAGGGCAAAAACTAACATTGTAAAATGTTTGTTGTAGAAAAATCGAAAAACTATGAGAAAAACTATCATTGGCCAAAAAGTTAATACCGTAGGCTTAAAAGTCCATGAAATTACATATCTTTTGACCTTTGGGAGTATGGGTGTTGGAGGCTGTTGCAAAAAGATATTGAGGTTTAAAAAAAATCCATTTTTAACAGTAATTTGCAATAGCTATGAAAGAAAGTTAAACCAATCCTGGATGTTTATGACTCATTTTGAAGTGCTTCAAAAGACCTTTCGAATGCATCTAAGAGAGTTGAAAATGATGAAGTTTTACTGAAATGCGAGCAATTTTAAGATTGTTTATGTTTTTTGGACCTCAAACTTCAATGCCCGTTTTACCCCACTTCTCTTTATCGAAGAGGGCTCATATTTGGCATGAGTTCATCTCATGTATAGACAAACAAACGCTGAAAGTTTCATCCAAATCGGAGCACATCGATACGACCTCTAGAACAAACCGAGCAGAATTTACAAATGCTGCCTCTTAAGTTAATTTTTCGAAAGGTGTAAAAACTTTTTTTGCACCTTTTTTGATTTCTGTAATAGTATTTGTTATACAACTTTTTATAGAAATCATCTTTTCATGAGCTTTTTATAGCAAAATGTTCGGCATGGGTTTCTGAAAAAGAACGTAGTACTAGGTTTCTGTCAGACTTTAAATTGTTTACCTGTTTCATCACAAAATGTGCATAGTGCCCAAAGGGTGTAAATACTTTTTTTTACATACTGTATGTAGGGCACTATTCTGAACAACTAGTACAAGGATTTTTTGTTGAAATATGTTGTAAACGAAGCGAAGCTTGTATCGTCGAAGGCAAAATTATTCCAATGAAGGAAGTCGTCACATTAAATTTTTAAAAAAATGAGCTACACAGCTAAAAAAGTAGTAATCCAGCTGCGTGTAAAAGGTCTGGGTGTAAAATAAATATTGCATTATTTTATGCAATTTTATGTAATTTTACACCCTGAAATATGTAGCCCATCAGTATGGGAAACCTACTTGACCGAATTGTCAAGCTCATATATGCGTTAATCCTTACATCTTTTCATCGGTCTGATGGCCGAGTGGGCTAAGGCGCCAGTCCATACTATTAGTGCTAGGTTTAAATCCCGTCGGTTGCAACATTTTTTTGGTGTTTACAAAAATTGTACATGCAGTGTGTAATATTAAGTGTTTATTTTGACGAAGGTGATGTGCATGCTTTTGCATGCGATTTTACCATCGGATTTTTTGCTGTGTACCGAAGAATGATCACAACATAAATATAGGTTTTGAAAAAAAATACTAGAGTAATCATCGATTTCAAATTCAAAGTTATATTCAGCTATAATTATAATGGATTTTTTTCAACGAATTTTCAAGAAAAAGTCCATGCATCACATTGGCTCAAAAGTGAGCATGTTGGTCTTTAAATTATATTGAAAAAAAAAAACTTAAGAAATGAAGGAAGTTCAGTTCAGTTTAGTTCTTGTGATACAAAGTTAAATTATTTAATGGATTTTTTTCATAAAAAAGAAAGACACTGTGGATTTTGAGACAAACGTGAAATAAAGTTTTTTGAGATTAGATGGCGAAAATTTCAGTAAAATTAAATTCACATAAGTTATTCCATAGAAGAAACTTTCGATTGTCTGTACAATAACTTTTTGGGCAAAATTTAACCACATCCAAAATGTGGAGCAACGCACGATGCCGACGATGACGAGACTGGACCGGACCATGCCATATTTCACCGAGCGCCCCAAAATTGGTCGGATGCATTTTGCGAAAAGTTGTGACGGATTGAGGACCACAACCATCCACCGACTATATCGAGCCTGCAATTCCAGGGCGATGGTACATATCTGGGTCACCGAAAGGACACTGTCGGAGGCGGTCTCTGGAATTTCTGGCTGGTTGGACACGGTTTTCGGACAATTTGGTGCCGAGGCGGATGTTGCGGGGCAATCGAATTGTGAATTGGTGGAATTTGCGGTCGGTTGGGTTGCCGATTGGATGTCGTCTTTAACGGGACGTGCATTTAGTGCACAATTGGATTAGCAAATGTTTTGCCGACCTTTTTTCTGTACTATCCTTGTCAGTTTGGCATCGTAATCCTCTTTGGATAAGTTTGATTCAATTAGAATGCAGATCATATTTTTTTGAGTCGAATAAACCATTTGTTGAAAACAGATCCAAAACAAAACCAAACCAGTGTTGCCAACTTAAATCCCGCTTTTCCCAATTCCTGCTTCAAAAATAAAATATTCATCTGGTTGAATTCAATCATTGATGAAAATCCTCGCTGATTCGCGATTTCCACAACAACAACATCTGACTTTAATCCCGTTGTTCGAGCGAGTCCCCATTTTGTCCGCCATGTCGTGCCGTCCAACTTTACGTTCTCCGTTAATGAATGCAATTTAATGCTGTCCACCATCGCTAATAGTCTATATTTATGCCATCCCAGCCCAGTACGGTGGAATGTTGCCCACACTTTTCGCAAATGCCACTGCAGTTACCGGCGGGTAAATGAATCAGAATTTAATTGAATTCTAATTGCCCCTGGCTGGCAACACGGTTTCTGGATGTTTAAAATTTTTAATTGTTCTGCTTCGGCTTCCCATGCGTCATTTAATTTGATTGCCTATTTAAAGTGAGTCACCGGAGATTCGAAAGATATCTACGAAAAAAAAACTCATAAAGGCGATCTGTCGCAATTGACATTTTCCAAGCGCAATTTAATCTCAACCAGAGCTGAAAAATACGTCTTCATTACTCAGTGCGCGGTGACAAGTGCCAAAAATTACCCCATCCTTTCTCAGAACCATTCCAAGAAGCTAGTTGAGCCGAAGCTCCTGCTTCGCGACTGGCACCACTGCTCTTTTGACAGCTGAACCCTCTATTTTATAGCATCCGCCGCCATTATGGCGCGCAGCTGTCAAAGAAACCACATTGACACACTCCACTCCGGGGGCCATATCCGCCGGCGTTCCGGACCAGAGGACATTTCGAGCGGAACGTCGTCGTCGTCTCGTTACCGAGTTGGAATGACATTTTAATTAAAATCGGTCAGTCGGTGCTGCTAGTTTTCGCAGGCGGCGCGCAGCAAAATTGGCTGCAATTTGCCACTCCTCGGGGAATTTTTCCGGGGGGGGGGCACCGGAAATTGAAGTATACTGACTGAAAAGTGGCAGATTTTTTTCGTCTCACTCTCTCTCTCTGTCTAGTTCTGGTGCACGTTTTGCATGCGAAGGTCGCCAAAAAATGGCGCACAATTAGTGAAATTGGCGATTCATCAAAGGGAAATTGGTTTGATAAATTGCCACTACAGTTAAACCTCGTATAAGAGCGCCTCGCATATGCAACTTTGCATATACGAGTCATTTCACCTGATTCGGTTTTGTCGCAAGTGTTGCATATGCGAGGTACAGGACTTATGGGATTTTGGCTATATGGGAGATATGGGCTATATTTTAATAAAAAATCAACTAAACTATACAAATTTATAGTGTTTTGGAATCGTTATGAAGTCAGCTATACAGCTACACCAAATTTACATGGTTTACGATGTTCTAGATCATCCGAAACTTCGTCAAGTTAAGGCCTATGTGTACAACGCCGTACAAGTATGAAGTAGGCGATTTGACTGTGGTTTTTGACCACAGATCATATCCGGATAGCCTCAGGGAGGTTCAGGGACTAGTCTACCGATATGTGGTGATGTTCTGGGTCTTCTGTAGAGTCCCGGGAGGTACGTCCGATGGGTCTACCGCCGTAACACGGCAGAGGTCGGTGTTTTTTGACCTCAGATCATATCCAGATAGCCTCAGGGAGGTTCAGGGACTAGTCTACCGATATGTGGTGATGTTCAGGGTCTTCTGTAGAGTCCCGGGAGGTACGTCCGATGGGTCTACCGCCGTAACACGGCAGAGGTCGGTGTTTTTTGACCTCAGATCATATCCAGATACACAGAAAAAAACCAATTCTCGAAACCGTGAAGTCAGTTCACGATTATGAGAACCACGAAGGAATATATTCACGTTTATGGTGCAAATGCACCATACTCATGAATAAATTCCTTCGTGGATCTCACATTCGTGAACTTAATTCACGATTACGGGAATTGATTTTTTCTGTGTAGCCTCAGGAGGTTCAGGGACTAGTCTACCGATATGTGGTGATGTTCTGGGTCTTCTGTAGAGTCCCGGAGCTACGTCCGATGGGTCTACCGACGTAACACGGCAGAGGTCTGTGGTTTTTGACCTCAGATCATATTCGGATAGCCTCAGGGAGGTTCAGGGACTAGTCTACCGATATGTGGTGCACAGCAAAAAATCCGATGGTAAAATCGCATGCAAAAGCATGCACATCACCTTCGTCAAAATAAACACTTAATATTACACACGGCATGTACATTTTTTTGCAAATACAAAAAAAAGTTGCAACCGACGGAATTCAAACCCAGCACCAACAGTAAGGACTGGCGCCTTAGCCCACTCGGCCATCAGACCGATGAAAAGTTGTAAGTATAAACGCATATATGAACTTGACATTTCGGTCAAGTAGGTTTACCATACCGATGGGCTACATATTTTAGGGTGTTAAATCACATAAAATTGCATAAAATAATGCAATATTTATTTTACACCCAGGCCTTTTACACGCAGCTGGATTATTACTTTTTTAGCTGTGTGATGTTTTGGGTCTCCTGTAAAGTCCCGGGAGTTACGGCCGATGGGTCTACCACCGTAACAAGACTAGTCTACCGATGTGTGGTAATATTCTAGGTCTTCTGTAGAGTCCGGGGAATAACGGTCAATGGGTCTACAGCCGTAACTAGTCTACCGATATGTGGTGATGTTCTGGGTGTTTTGTAAGATTTCGGGAGCTACGGCCGTTGGGTCTACCACCGTAACAAGAGAGAGGTCGGAGGTTTTTGACCTCAGATCATATCCGGATAGCCTCAGGGAGGTTAGTCTACCGATGTGATAGGTGTTTTGTAAGATCCCGGGAGTTACGGCCGATGGGTCTACCGCCGTAACAAGATATAGGTCTGTGGTTTTTGATCTCAGATCATATCCGAATAGCCTCAGGGCCGTTACTTCCGGGACTCTACAGAAGACCCAAAAGATCATAACACATCGGTAGACTAGTCCCTGAACCGTCCTGAGGCTATCCGGATATGATCTAAGATCAAAATCCAGTGACCTCTGCCTTATTTCGGTGGTAGACCCATTGATCGTAACTCCTGGGACTCTACAGAAGACCCAGAACATCACCACATATCGGTAGACTAGTCCCTGAACCTCCCTGAGGCTATCTGGATATGATCTGAGGTCAAAACCACCGACCTCTGCCTTTTTACGGCGGTAGACCCTTCAGGCGTAGCTCTCGGTACTCTACAGAAGATCTAGAACATTTCCACATATCGGTAGACTAGTCCCTGAACATCCCTGATGCTATCTGGATATGATCTGAGGTCAAAAAACACCGACCTCTGCCGTGTTACGGCGGTAGACCCATCGGTCGTACCTCCCGGGACTCTACAGAAGACCCAGAACATCTCCACATACCGGTAAACTAGTCCCTGAACCTTCCTGAGGCTATCCGGATATGATCTGAGGTCTAAAACTACCGACCTCTGCCGTGTTACGGCGGTAGACCCATCGGACGTACCTTCAGGGACTCTACAGAAGACCCAGAACATCACCACATATCGGTAGACTAGTCCCAGAACCTCCCTGAGTTTATCCGGATATGACCTGTGGTCAAAAACCACAGTCAAATCGCCTACCTCATACTTGTACGTCGTTGAACACATAGGCCTTAACTTGACGAAGTTTCGGATGACCTAGAACATCGTAAACCATGTAAATTTGGTGTAGCTGTAAAGCTGATTTCATAACGATTCCAAAACACTATAAATTTGTATAGTTAAGATGATTTTTTATTAAAATATAGCCCATGTCTCCCATATAGCCAAAATCCCATAAGCCCTGTACTCGCATATGCGTGCTTGCATAAGAAACCCCCATATGAGGTGCATATGCGAGGTTTAACTGTAGATGCGTGCGGTGTAACAGTTAATTGGTGCTTCTAATGGAGTGTGGAGGAAATGTTACTAGGCTTGGTACTTCACAAAATTTTCGCCGGGATTTTTCTGCACCATATTTTTTGAGTTTTACAAATGTCGGTCTAGAAGTGACAACATTGAATTTATTACGTTAAATTGATCATTAGTAAGGTTTCAAATTAGGTAAACAAAAGTTCCAAGTTAGATCAAAAATCAAAAGAAATTGATTTTTCCATAAATCCAGTTTTGTAGCTTGATTAATTAATTATCAACATATACTAAATGTTGTGCTTAAAGTGTCAATAAACCGGAAGATAGGTTTGATTTCTGTTTCAACAAGTTGAAAAAAAAATTAGCAGCGATTAGTGTATAATTGTCCAAAGAATCCGATAATGTAGTCCTTTTGCCAATTTAGAATCATACTGATTGAAAAAAAATGCTTTTCAAGCATATTTGAATTTGTTGAAAACTACTTCTTGAGGCTCTTTTAATACTGCTTTAGTGAGGCTAGTAAGATTTCACTGTTAGAAATTCCATATTTTTGGGAATTTCTGGTGAATATTGTGTTTTAGAAACGTTGTCAGAAATAAATTATACAGCAGTTCCATATGAAAGTTAAAGAAAAAAATAAAAGTGCTTTGATTTGGTTCAACATTTTTCTCTGGGTTCCTGGCCAAAATAATTACACCCTATTTTTTGAATGGTCATTAGGGTGACCTACGCCGTGTTAGGGTTGTCCGAAAAATGGCCATTCTCGTCGATTTTCACAAAAACCTCTTTTTCCTAAAAATCTCGGTGTCTGGACCAAAGAGCCTTTGTCTGAAAATATTTTTAACGGCTTCCTCGGAAAAAATTTCGTAACATATCAAAAAATGGACGAGGTTCATTAACAGGATTCTGAGATATGATTTGAAAAAAAAAACCCAGATTTAAAAAAACATGTCTCGGAATCCTGTTAATGAACCTCGCCCAAATATTGATATATTAAGTAAAATTTTCCGAGGTATCCTTTAAAAATATTTTTATACATAGGCTCTTTGTTCCAGACACCGTCAAAACGCTATAGTTAGTTTTCATATGACTTTTTCAAATGTTTGGCTAGATTATTTGGTCTTCTTCTATTTTTCCTTGAAAGCCAAACTTATCACCTTTCATTTGTGTCCAAGACAAATAAAATCGATTAAAATGGAGCAAAGTTATGATTTATTGAAAAAAGTGGTTTTTGTGAAAATCGAAATTTTGGCTAAGGAACACCCCACAAAAATGTTGAGCCCGATCGAAGCACTTTTATTTTTTCGTTAACTTTCATATGTAACTGCTGTTTGGTTAGAAAAACACTCATTAAAAAAGTCGATTTTTCCATTTTATTTTATTAAGGGTGCACAGCAACCAAGGCACAGTGTTCGGAATGGCAAAATTAAGTGGAATAAATTGATAACTCCTTTATTTGACGTCCTAGCCAAATGGTGTCTTCCGAAGAGTTGTTGTACTTGATAAGGGCTATCTTTTGAAGTTATTGACATACAGGGTGACGACCTTCCAGGGTGTCAACCAAAAACTAACTTTGTTGGATGACGTTGTAGGGCTTTGGTGTCTTCGGCAAAGTTGTAGAGGAGAAAATTTTATGAAAGTTTATCGAAGGCGCCAAATTTGTAGCTTTTAATCTAGAGATAAACGCCATTTTTGCAAAAATGGTCCAAAAAGCACTTTTTTGGTGATAACTCAAAATGTTTGCATTTTAGCGGCCTACTATGTTCTGAAGAGTTGCTTATAATATAAAATTACACATCTTTGCCGAAGACAGCAAAATGTTTTGAGCCTTTATTGAGGAGTTATAACCATTTTTAAGTGAATTTGAGCCTATTTTCAAGTTGTTTTCAAAATGGTGCATTTTGGCGCAAAACGCAACAATGCACCTGAAAGTAAACACTTTCAACTACATTTCCTTAAAATATCTCCGTGTCTATCGGTGTCTATTTTAATATATCTCAATTTGAATTTGACGGTTTTTAATTAATTAATTTATTATTTTTAAGCAAAATATTATTGAAAACGTGGTAATAATCGGTAAATTGAAGGGTAAATTGATCAATTTTTACGGAAAATACATTGTCTATTGAAAAAAACGACAACCTTTCTAAAGTGACCAAATATAAAAGGAAATATTTAATTTTCTTCAGAACATAGTAGGTCGCTAAAATGTAAACATTTTGAGTTATTACCAAAAAAGTGCTTTTGGACCATTTTTGCAAAAATGGCGTATATCTCGAGTAGATTAAGAGCTACAAATTTAGCGCCTTTGATAAACTTTCATAAATTAAATTTTCTCCTCTACAACTTTGCAGAAGACACCAAAGCCCTACAACGTCATCCAACAAAGTTAGTTTTTGGTTGACACCCTGGAAGGTCGTCACCCTGTGTATCAATAACTTCAAAAGATAGCCCTTAT
This sequence comes from Culex quinquefasciatus, assembly GCF_015732765.1. Lineage (NCBI taxonomy): Eukaryota > Metazoa > Arthropoda > Insecta > Diptera > Culicidae > Culex > Culex quinquefasciatus. The sequence continues at coordinate 179,417,150 of NC_051863.1, forward strand.
CAAGTACAACAACTCTTCGGAAGACACCATTTGTCTAGGACGTCAAATAAAGGAGTTATCAATTTATTCCACTTAATTTTGCAATTCCGAACACTGTGCAATGAAGTTTTTGTCTTCTTATTTCTTTTAAAATTGGTCCGAAAAATCTGATCAATGAAAATAAAAGTTGCATCAACTGAAAACAATCTAAAATGCATATTTCTGCATTGATAATTTTATTTAGCATGTTTGGGCTGGATTGAAAAGATTTATATTTTTTTATGAAATTCCCATGTACAGCTCCGCAAAAACTGTTTCCTAGCAAAAAAAAATCGTCTATGCTTGGATATTTTGAAAACTAATGATGGCAAAACAATTGGACAGGTGTAAAATGCATTTTCAACACTTTTTTTTATTCAATTGTTACAACTGTGGCTCAATTTCAAATTCAATTTCATATTATTTATTTTTGCTCGACTTTGGTTAGAGTCGAGGGACCTAAACTTCAAGAAATATTTGCAACGGTAAGCTTTAAAAATAAAATAAGTCAATAGTAAAGTATTAGAATAAGTACTCTTTGATTTTTGTTTTAATTTTTAAGGCATCTCTAAAGTTATCTACGTGCGCATGTATTGCGTTTACGTACACGAAAGAGATTGAGGTTAAATAATTTTGTCCGTCCAGCAAAATCAAATGGTGCGCTAGTGTGTGTACGCGAAACGTCATAAAGCTCTATTGCGCTCTAGTATAGGAAAGTGAAAAAATGTGATTTTTGGTAACAATCTAAAATATTGTCAAACATTATTTTTTAAATCATTTTTAGATTTAACATCAAACTTGCAATCGACTTTACACTAAACTTAGTTCCCGAAATCGTGAAATTGTAGAGGCTCTCACATTCATGAAGAACAATTCACGATCACGGGATTTTTTTCAGTGTGTAGGCATGTGTGTATGATTCTAGAATTTACTGAATTGAAAATGTAATATTCTACATAAGAACGATGGAATTCTTATAAAATACAAATTGAATTGAAAAATTCTTCATGTAGGAAAAAGATCGTGCATCCTGCTTTGATTTTGTTGATCAGACTACTGGTTGTTGAGATACTTAGAGTCTGTAGTCTGAAAAGATTAAAATTAGGTGAAAAAAATGTTTTTAATCCAGTCATCTAATTAGGCCTCATTTTCCAACTCGAGATTTCTCGGAAACTATAGTTAACATTTTCGTCACTTTTCTGTACCAATAATTTCGTAAGATCTTTCAAGCTTAACCAAAAACATTTCACTCTTGCTTGTCTGCTCTGGTGGCTCAATGTTGTTGTTATCACATAAGAATTCGCCATTTCCAATATATTTTCTTTGTGACGATTTTCCTAGCAGTTCTATTGTATAATCTGAAAGATACCGACGACACAATCGATTACGAGAGTTTCGCTACACCACTACCAGAAGCTTCTTCTTATTTTTCCCTTACTTGACCCACCGTTTCTTCCCTCATTGACGTCACCGGGGAAAAAATATTGTGTCATATGGCCGTCGTCGCTTTTTCCTTCATTTTTCATACCTTTCCTTTTTCTAATTTTCCTCCTCAACGGCACACACGACGTCGATGTGCCTCTCTTCGCACGAGCACACGCAAACTAATTTGCTTCTTCATTTCTAACGAGTACCGTTTCACACCAACAAACCCAACAAATCGCCGATAGCCTAGGTCAGGCACACACGCAGCTCAGCCGTTTTCGGTCGCGTTTCTTGGTGTTTTATAATGCTTCACTTTTTTTATTTACACTACACTACTCAACGTGCAACAACAATAGGAAAAAAATGTTTTCGTTGCGCTTTCGCGTCACTTGTTACACGCACACAATCATAAATCTTCTAACACGCACCCCTGGTCAAAGAAACGAGTTGAACCAGAAGTCTCGACCACTAGCATGCTCAAGGGCTAGAGATGTCATCCTGTGACGTCACAATAATCCAAATTTTGGTTTCTTCCAACACACCACCACACGCCCGGTTGCTGGAGCTTATTACCACCTCCAAACGTAATCCAATTGTCTTCAATCTTGTTTCACTCCGTCGAGCAAATTCACTTTCTTCGAAATGTCTTCCGCTTTTCCTCGAAAAGTCTTCTTCTGGTGGGTTGTTGGTGTCGGCGGTCGGTAAAGCAGATTTATGGTGCACGTGTGATTAATTTTGAGAGCAATTTAATGCTCGATAATCGCGTGTCGGTGAGTGTGAGTATGATACTAGAGCCCATCATCACCTGCTGTAAAAGAACGAGGGGGTTTGAGTCGGGTGCTGCTGTGGCAAGTACCTACACTCCAATTGGGCCATGTTGAGGGTGGGTGGTAAGGGGGATGGTTAAATTTTATGGAACATCTCACTCGTACCGAAATGAAGAGACCAGTTAGAGTCTGGCAATGGAGAAAACGACGAGCCAAGATTTGTGCGTGGCGCTTCAAGGTTTGTTCGTTATGGTGCCGAATCGAAAGTGAGAATGAGGGTGGACACGGTTAAAAAATGTACAAAAGACTTCAAAGAAAAAAAATGTAAAAAGTTGACTAAAATTGATAAAATATTTGTTGACTTATGCCAAACTTTAAAAAATATAACAAACTAAAACGTCCATAACTTTTTAATAGAACTTTCCGAATTGAAATTTGGTCTCATTATTTTGAATAAGAAGTTAAGAAAAAATACATTTAAAATTTTTCAGAACCTCTTGGGTGGAATGATTTTACTTGTCTCTGTCAATGCTTTGGAAAAAAAAAGATTTTTCTGGGGTCTTCTTTGGCTTGTTTCTAACTAATATCCCCTTCTTTTAAGTATGTAGAAATTTTGTTTATGTCCCAAGTTATGTTTGACACACTTTGTTGGGACTTAAAAGCTCTTAAAAGATTTGATAAATTTGAAGAAAACTCAGTAAATTGAAAAATTGATTGAAAAATTATGAAAAAACTGCATAAAGGCAAAAGATTATTATTTGAGATGGTAGAAAAGACCTAAAATTACCAATAGAAAACAAAGAAGCTAAGCAAGATTATTACATATAAGAATACTAAACATAGATGAAGAAAAAAAAATATAACAGGCGAAATAAGGTTTTTTAAGAACAAAATAACTCAAATCAAGAGGTTTTCAAGGGAAAAATAAATTAAAATTTGCTGAAGTGTTTTTAAAGAATAAAAAATCATATATCAAAAACTAAATACAAAAATAAAAAAATATTAGTCCAAAATTGCATTGATTTTTTTTAAGATCATTTTTTAATAATTATCAGATAAAAAAATCTTGCCGAATAAAAAAAAATCAATCAGTTGAAGATTTTTGTGTTCCGTTGAATAATCCAGATAATGTTTTTTTTTCGGTTTCTTTTTTCCTATCTTTCGTAAGCGAGAGAGGAGAGCCATGCTCCCTTCCGATTTTTTCTCTTGATGAAAAATAAAGATATTCTCTTGATGAAGATTCTTCCATTGCTGCTTGAGAGGTTTTTGAAAAGATATATTTCTAAAAGACTCTTTTTGCACACACTTTTTAATCAAACAGTAGTAATGATATAAAAAATATTAATATATTGAAAAATCTGATTTTATAAAAGAAAAATTCAATGTGCTCACAAATTAGGCCTTCATTGACAAATATTTGTATTGTCCTTCTTCAAAAATGTCTCAACTCTCAAAGTTTCAAAAGTTTTTCAAAGCAATTTGACGATTATCATCTTTTGTATCACATGTAATTTTTTATGTAATGGAATTTTTTTAGAGTTTCAAAAGCTACGGCGATTTTTTTTATCTTAAAGTTATGGTTTTTGTAAGATTAAATGCTTTTTGCAAACTAAATATTGTAGCCAGAGATGGAATTATACCAAAGTTTATTATTTTCTCTGGTGAAAGCTTTCTCTCATACGAAAGTAAGGGGAGGCAAAATTCAAAAAAGAATCAGTAAACGAATTTAACTGCTAACACCACATTATTTATTTATTTATTTTGTTCACATACATTGATCATCTTAAGATTCATCTAAGAAAAGTGACAGAATATGTTTCAATGTGTGGCGGTTTTACTCGCAAATTTATTGGTGAAATTAAAAAATGGTTTTTATTTTATAGTTTAACAAAAAAAAAAAACAGTTTGCGTAAAAACACTTTTTTTTATTTTCAAAAAAAAAATCAAAAGCGACAAATTTAGAGCTAGATATATTTAGCAGTGTTTGCAACTGGCAAATTTTGAAATAAGTTCAACTTTTTTTTTTTTAATTTTATTTTGAGATGCGAAATAGAATAAAAATCAAAAAGCATTTGAGATTTCTTTGTTGTTAAGTGCACCGTTTTCAAGATTAATCCACCAAAAGTTTGATTGTTGCAAAATTATTGCAATTTGCTGATTTTGAATAATGCAGGGCCTGAAAGAAAAGTAAGGAGGGAAGGTTAAACCTTGGCAAGATAACAAAAAGAAAAAAAACTTAAACTTAGGTTTTTGGTTATCTCTTAAATGACACTAAATTTTCCAACGCCAATGCTCATTGAAATCATTGATCCGATTTTCAATGTCAACAAATAAAACTTTTGTCAAATTTTCTATATTGTCAAAAATTAAAGATTCTATTTGAGTGATAACCAAAAACCCCTTTTTTCTGCATTTTTTTGCTTGTGGTGACTGTTTTTCAGACTTTGGGAACCATGGGACTTAAAAAAAATGCATGATCTTCCCAAAATAAAACTTTAGTTGGATTTATCTTGAAAACTGCACACTTTATAAATGTTTTTGTAAAGTTATCTTGGATTCCAAGTTCAAATTTACGATTTGAAAAAAAACGGCACTGATAAATATTTTTTGAATTGGTTTGTAACTATAAATTTGGTTTGGACAAGAAAGATTATGGAAATAATAATAAAAAAATGATCGCTTGCCTCAATATTTTTACTTTTTTTATTATTACGAAAACGTCTTCTCTTTTTCACAGTGCACTTCATGTCAAATGCTCTCTTTCTCTCTTTCTGCTTCGCTCGAATTATTTTTTTTCAGCCCGCGAGCATCACCACCAATTATGCTGTTTAACGCCAAACTTTAAAGGGATGGCGCAATTCGGCCCTCACAATGATATGCCCTGCCCTTAATAGAATTGGCCTCAACTCGGCGTATCAGCGCAGTGATGATAATAGATAGCGGTGTGGGAGTCGTTACTTACATATCAGTCGTTTGTAGCTGGAGCTGTCCGTGGTTTCCATCGTGGCAACGTCTGGGATCTGCAAGAAGCGAAACAGAACTGAATCAGCGGGCGCGCGGAGGTTTGTTGCTGCAACTGACGGATCAAAAACCACGTTGGATATGCTTTCGTGGTTGTGTGTGTTTGGGTTGATGTGAGTAAGGGGTGGAGAGACATCGACACTAGTGTGACGTGACGTGGGCTTAAGCTGAAGCCGACGAACTGCGTTTTCAGAGATAAATTACATTTTTCAAGTAGTGAATTTTCAATGTTGATTTGCGTCACTTTACATTTGACAGTTCAAGTTCCAAAATGAACCGCTAGATGTCTCAAAACCTAATTTTCAACACATGACATCTGCTTGTCTGTGACCCCATAGTAAACAACAGCAGAGTCTACTAAAGAGAGAACAGTGCGAAGTAGCGGAGAGTCGTCAAACTGGGAAAGGGGGATTTAACATTTATTTATTTAACTCTCTATATTTTTACTGGCGCACGCGGGATATTGTTATTCTTATTCAAAATACGCGCGCGCGCACGCTCACGCCAAAGTGCTACTTAGCTACGCAACACCACGACGCGGTCCGTTGTCGGATTGACGTCGTCAAAGAGCACCGATTTGGAGTGTTTTGCGGTCGGTGGGTACGCCTAGGGAATTTATTAAAAATCACAGAAACCGCGTCAAGGGATCAGAGTGGTGTTCCGGATGGGCTAGCTCGAATGTACTGTAAACACAATGCATTTGCAAATTTGCGGAAATATATTTGTTATGGAAAGTGCACCACTCGGGGTAGCCTTTTAAAAGCGGTGCCATCTGTCACCTTGACGTGCTCTGGTGGTTGCAAGCACTTTGTCAACAAAACAATGAATTAACATTCTTTTAAGATTGGTTGCCATTGTTATGGTTCAGAAACATACTCATCCATAACAGGGTTGCCAGCTCATCAAAAATTCATAAAAAATACTTAATTTCAAATTTCAGGTTCACCTGCTATGGAAAATTAGCAAAATATCAATGGATCTATGAAAATATTTTGTTTTCCTAAAGTATTATGTCTTTCCAGAAATTCAGAATACGCAAAAAGTGTTGAAGTGCTGCTTTGATTAAAAATACAAATATAAACGTTATATAATGCATTCCAAATAGTTCACAATCAATTGTGAAAGTTTTTAAACAGAAATTTTCATTTACAGCAATAATTTGGAACATTTTTTAACTGAAGGGAGGGTGGGAGGGGGGGGGGGGGGAGTACAAAATCATTTAAATAAAGTTTGCAATGGCCTCCAGTATTTTAGGCCGTTGCTAATATTTTTCAAAGTTTTTTTCGGCCCGAAAAATCAAGGGCCAAAAAACAACTATTTTTTCAAAAAACTTATAAATTTTAATGCAAATAGATTTCATATCGGGAGATTTTTTTTTTGAAAAAGTCCAATAAACCAAATTTTCAGTTTTTGCTTATTGGGTGATTTTTTAATACCCCTGACACAAGGCGTTTTTAAAAACACCCAAAACGCAAAAACTGAAAATTGGACCTTTTCGAAAAAAACAACTGAAAACAATTTAAAATTCATTTTTCTGCATAAAAAAAAATAAATCATATTCAGCATGTTTAAACTCATTTAAAAATATTTAGATTTTTTGTGAAATTCTAATGTAAAGAATAATTTTTTTTTTCGCGAAAAAAATGTTTCGTTAATATTGCGATTTTTTGAAAACTTATTATTGCAAATCAATCAATCAATTGAGTATTTGGAGTATTTGGAGTATTTAAAGTATTTTAAGTATTTTAAGTATTTTAAGTATTTTAAGTATTTTAAGTATTTTAAGTATTTTAAGAATTTTAAGTATTTTAAGTATTTTAAGTATTTTAAGTATTTTAAGTATTTTAAGTATTTTAAGTATTTTAAGTATTTTAAGTATTTTAAGTATTTTAAGTATTTTAAGTATTTTAAGTATTTTAAGTATTTTAAGTATTTTAAGTATTTTAAGTATTTTAAGTATTTTAAGTATGTTAAATATTTTAAGTATTTTAAGTATTTCATAGATGTTTGAGTATTTTTAGTTTTCATGATCATTTAGGATATTTTTCTGTAACATACAAGAATCCCAATCTTTATTAAATTCAAAGCCTTTGATTTTCAATTTTCGGAATAAAATATCTATTACACATCTTGGATATATTTTATTCTGCTTACAATCAAAGCTCACTTTCTTCACTCAGAATGTTTTCTTCTACCAAAACTGCAAACCTTGTTCCTTATCGCTTACACAGCGTCGTAATTATTGAGATTCCCAATTAGCCACGAGTTGTCATGCAAATATCGCACTAATCACAAAGCACGGCAGTTCAACAAAGTGCGCAGAGTAGTAGGAAGAGAAGCGAACAAAAAAAAAAAACACGCAGAAGAGTGCTCTTTTTATCAGCCCCCATCAATCGACAACTTGTGGCCGGTCTGTGAAATTTCCCATGAACGCATATATCGTGGCGTTTGTTGGGCGAGCACAGTTAAAACTTATCTGGAAATTTTCACTCAATTTGTTGTTGATATAAGTGTTTATTTTAGATTGAAAAATACTGACAAAAAATAATAATAAAAATTCCATCGAATGTTTACACTGTGCCTGCAAAGGAAGAGTCATCAACAGGTCCAGACTTGCACTACAATGGCGGCATTTGCATAAACAAACTATCTGACCTACTGCAGCAGCAACAACAACAACAGGGGTGATGATGACTGATTGACTGACGAGTGCTAATTTGTCTACGAGTTTAGGGGGCAGCAGCGCCGTTTGTTGCTGAACCTTGACTGGATCACGGAATCCTACCTGACGATGATTGACGGTGAGCAATCACGGTGCATTCGCGGGTGAGATATTTACTCTCGTGTGGGCACACGGAAACTTGGCACGTTTTAGCGGGAACTTGAAATAGTTTTAAGACGCAAAATCAGTTGTAAGGGCGGATTTGGGGTAGTACATGATGAATGAATCATAGAATGAGCATCATGAGAAAGGGATAATTTTTGTTTTGATTTAATCAAAATTATTCATTTTTGGATGATTATCTGAAAAATCTTATAACAAGCAATAGATGATAAAATTTTGTACATTTAAAGGATTAGCGATAAGCGTAAAAATGGCCATAATATATTTGTTTCCTCAATATATCCTATGGACAGTAAGGACTTAAAATTTCACATTGAAAAAAAAATATCGATTATTTTTCTAGAAAATCGGTCTTAGTTAGATATCTTACTGAAATTCCACTAAATTTATATGATGAACAGTTCAAAAGTATTTTAAATAATATTTGGGTGAAAGGTCTTTCAAATACTGAGCTGTTCTGTAAAATATCGGAAAGAATCCTGATTTTTTTTTATTTGTATAAAGCAAAGGCTATGAATTCCTTATGTTCAAATATGCTATTTCACATAATTAATTTCTCCATACAAATTTCGGGGCTGTCCATAGAAAGTGCTATGAAAACAAATCTGTATCTCAAGAAGGTATTTTGGGACCGATCTTCGACAAAGTTGTAAGTTATTATCAGGGATATTTAGAAATACAGAGTTACAAAAAGCACAGCAAAAAAAAAACCGATGGTAAAATCGCATGCAAAAGCATGCACATCACCTTCGTCAAAATAAACACTTAATATTACACACTGCATGTACAATTTTTGCAAACACAAAAAAAAAGTTACAACCGAAGGGATTTAAACCCTGCACCAACAGTAAGGACTGGCGCCTTAGCTCACTCGGCCATCAGACCGATGAAAAGCTGTAAAGATAGACGCATATATCAGCTTGACATTTTGGTCAAGTAGGTTTCCCATACTAATGTGCTACATATTTCAGGGCGTAAAATTACATAAAATTGCATAAAATAATGCAATTTTTTTTGACACCCGGCACTTTTACACGCAGCTGGATTACTACTTTTTTAGCTGTGAGGCTCACAAAACGTAGTTTACCTTTTTTCTACTAACTTTGATCACAAAAATTCGATTTTTCATTGATATTTATTTAGTTATTTATTGATATGTTTTAGTAGACAAAAAGTGGCAACTTTTGAGCTACACAGATTATGTGTCAAAAAATGTGTGATATTGCATTAGCAATTGATGAATTTTCATCAGGTTCACATTTTTACACATTTTAGGTAATATTACTCAACAAAGAGGTGATAATCAACCAACCAAATTTTCAAACTTCCAAAACTTCTCACAGTTGTACACAAAAAAATAAAAAAATAAACATTTTTAAATGTTAAAATGAATTATAAACCAAACTAATCAAACTAACTAACTAATTTTAATTAAGTGCACAGTTTTGAGTTATAGCCATTTGTATGTTAAATTTTCAAGCATTACTTTTTAAAAATAATATACTAATATTCGAAAAATTGAGAAAATTTTCTACATTTTGTTTATCCTATTTTTTAGATCATTCCAAGATGACCCCGTAATTTTCAATCGATGATATCTTGGACACCAATTTTGATGAGATTTTTCAAAATATGTTTGTTTTTTGTAAAAAAGGTATTTTAGCAAAATAGCAATCTTCGGAAACATTTGAATTTTCATTATTTTTAAATAAAGAATTTTATGATTAAGTGAAAATTCCAAATATTCAATAATTGATCTTTTCGAACAATTAAAGAAAAAATATAAATTTGAGTAATCAAGAAAATAAACGTAAATTATATTTTCATTAAATCTTGCATACTTCGATATTTATAAAATCATGCATAAAAAACATCATTCAATTTAATAATTATTTCTGTCATTTTTCTAAATTTAAAATGCTCTTGATACATGTTTTTTGAAATGGGACAGAGACATATCTTAAAATCTATTTGAATTGGTTACAGTTGAGCAACTCTCTACGAAATCGGCCGATTTCGACCATTTTTATTTTTTGTGTTTTTTTATTTGACTTAAACTTTGTGGGGGCCTTCCCTATGACCAAATAAGCTATTTTGCGTCATTGGTTCAACCATACAATTTTGGCCGCTGTCCATACAAAAATGGTATGTAAATATTCAAACAGCTGTAACTTTTGAGTGAATTTTCTGATCAATTTGGTGTCTTCGGCAAAGTTGTAGGTATTGTTGAGGACTTTTGAGAAAAAAATAGGTATAAGGAATTTTTTTTTGCAGATTTTTCAATCAACTTTTTTTCACTTAAACTCAATTTCCCAAAATACGTATTTTTTTATTTTCGAGATTTTTTGATATGTTTTAGGGGACAAAAATCCACAACTTTTGAGGCATAGAGAAACATGGTCAAAAAATCTGCCGCCGAGTTATGAATTTTTGAAAAAATAGTGATTTTTGGAAAAAATTGAAGTTTCATGCAAAAACAAGTTTGACTTCTTTTTTAAATGCAAAATTGAATTTGCAATCGAAAAGATATAGCCACCGAAAGTTTGATTTTAGCAAAATATTTGCAGTTTTTCAATTTTTTGAAATAGTGATCATAAGTGACCATTTCTAATTTTTTTTTTGAGAGTTTCAGAAAATTTGCTATAAAATTGTCCAAAAGACATTGAAGATTGGACTTCGGGTTGCTGAGATAGAGCCGCTTTAAGAAAAAGAAACACGAAAATTGAAGTTTTCTTAATCTCACCAAAATAACCCACCGTTTTCTAACGAGGATATCTCAGCAATTAAATGTTCGATTATCAATGTTAATACATGAAACATTCGTGAAATTTTCCGATATTTTTGAAAAAAATATTTTGAAATTTTTTAAATCAAGACTTACATTTTAAAAGGGCCAAACATTGAATATTACGCCCATTTAAAATGCTCGTCTTGATTTAAAAAAATTCAAAATATTGTTTTTTTTCCGTGTACCTATTTTTTTCAAAAGTCCTCAATAATACCTACAACTTTGTCAAAGACACCAAATTGATCAGAAAATTCGCTCAAAAGTTACAGCTGTTTGAATATTTACATACCATTTTTGTATGGACAGCAGCCAAAATTGTATGGAGACTTGTATGGATGAACCAATCACACAAAATAGTTTATTTGGTCATAGGGAAGGTCCCACAAAGTTTGAGCCAAATCAAAAATAAAAATAAAATCCATTTCCGGGTTTGGTAGAGAATTGCTCAGTTGTGCTTCTAAGAAAATTTTAGAGTTTTTATCTTTATTTTTTTACCACTTAAAAAAATCGAAGCGGCATAATAATTAAGGAAAGCATATAATTGTAATAGAAAAGAATAACGCTTTAAAATTTAAACATTCATGCGTTAAGATCTTTCATTTAACTTTAAAAGTTTTTTCATAATAAACGTAGTTTATAGTTGACCCCCGTTTTAAGATAAAAAAATCTCTGTTCCAATATCAGATTAATCCGGAAATAAAATCCTTTTTATCAGGGTTGCCAGATATATCTTGGAACGAGTTAAATCAAAAATCGAAAAATCTAATTAAATTAAAATGTAAATTCAACCATTTTGCGGTCGAAAAACAATAAAAACAATCACATTACTAGTTAGATATTTTCAGTTTTTTTTTTCAATTTTGGCCCTGCAACCCTGCCTTACTTTCATTAAGACTGATTGGGTCAAAGTCAATTTGTCTAATTAAACGGTTACAAGTTTCTCCGCCGTCGGTCGGCCATTGATACGGATCGGATAACGCAGAATGTGTGTGTGTGTGTGTAACTCATGGTGTAGTTGTTTGCATAGCACTGCATTAAAACCTCAACCGTTGGCGTTAGCAACATACCGCAATATCGCTCAGACAAACCGTTCATTTCGTCGCCATCGTGCTAACTTGTCGTACGTGCATTTTGGGCCAAATTGAGTTAAGAACGCCATTTTGTGCAGCTCACAATGCCTCACCTTTTGACCTTCACAGATCCCCAAAATTCGATTTCAATCCTGAGATATTCAACAAAAACCGAAAAATCTCCGTGCATTTTTGTCACTTTACATATGAAAGTAGTTTCAATCTTGTCGTGCTATCTTGTCACTCCATGAAAATTGATGTAAGTGCGACAAAAGGCCAAAGGGATTTCAGGCCAGGAAAGTCAGGATGCGTTTGTCGCACGTACAAGCTAGACTACCGTAAACATTTGTAATTGTAAGTCGGGACTCCAGCAACCAACTTCAACCAAACTTTGGGACAATGCACAGAATGGTGAGCCAAACAAAACGTGTTTGTTATTGTTTACATTGCGTGCTCTCGTTTTTGAATATTCAAGGTCAAACATTAAAACGCGTTTTTCTCGGAACGTCAAAATGGCGGGTGCGACAAGATAGCACGACGACGTCGATTTGTCAATGAGCAGTGCATAATAAAAATTGTAATAACAAGATGCACGGTGTGTTGTGACGTGGGCAATTTATTTTTGTTTAATTTTCAAATCTAATATTATACAAAAACTAAAAAAAAAAATAATAAAATTTCAATTTACCTATAAAAAAAACAAAAATTAGATAAATAATTTCATAAACTTTGACCCCATCACAACCCACCGTGCTGACGCGGGGAGGTGGGGAGTGCCATCATCAAAGTGATATAACTGTTCTGCTGCACCAATCCCACAAAGACAACCGCCACCGCCGCCATGGAACAGAAGCTCACAGGGAAGAAAGAAAAAAAAATCGCAAGAATTCCGCGTGTGTGCGACAAATGACCCGGTGTGCGTGTGTGTGTGTGTCATCAGCATTTCCAGTGTGTTGTTGAGTGTTGAGCAAATACCATATGGTTTGCTGTTTTTTATGCAAGTTAGGCTTCAACAGCAGCAGCGCCATCACTACTGTTTTGCTTCTTCTTGGCTGATTTTGATTCGCCGTTCTTGTTGTTTTGTTGGCATGCTTGCTTACGGAACAATTTGAATGAACGAGCATTTGATTGTGTGATTTATTGGCGTGTTGTCACGCGCCAATTGAAACTGTTTTATATTGCGAGCTTTTTTTTGTATTTTGTTCGGTAAACAAATCAAGTCATACTTTTTGATTTTGGATCAAAATTTAAAACATTGAACAGCTTTCTTTCTGAGCGTAGAGCAGGGATACTTTTTGCTTTGAAGTTTATAATCAATAATAATGGGTGCCAATTTCATTGAGTCGTGGTAGGTGGGCACAACTAATTGAGGGTTTTGGGATCCAATGAAAGTTGCCCCCAGAAAGCACTTAAAACCAAAGCTATAATTCAACTGAAACGGTTATCGGAGTGCCGTTGGCAGCAAGGGGTTTGGTTGATGGCATTTTTTTTGAGCTGTTTTCTGAATTGATGTCCTCAGTATGATTATGCAGTGATTTTCTATAAACTAAAAAAAGTTGTTTTTTTCATAATTTTGCTAATTGACTGTGAATACAAAGAGACGAGATGTTCCTTTCAATTCCGCTATTATTTTTAATATCTTGACAGATACGTATTTCGTCTACTACTTGAAGGCTTCATCAATGTTCTGTTCTTCTGAAGTCGAGAACAGAACACTGATGAAGTCTGCAAGTAGTAGACGAAATACGTATCTGTCAAGATATTAAAAATATATAGCGGAATTGAAAGGAACAACTCGTCTCTTTGTATTCACAGGAATGCATCCTGCTAAAACGCTCAACCAAACCACAATTGCTAATTGAGAAATCCTCTAGAATCTTGTCTTTTTTTGCGATATTTTCAATTTGATATGCTTTGATTTCATCAAATTAATTAATTTAATCATCAAATTAAAACACAAGTCTCCATGCAATTCTGCGGGACTGTCATACAAAATGAGTAGCAAAAACTGTCTCTTGAGAGGAGAGATCTGCACGATTTGATGTCTTAGGCAAAGTTGTAGGATATTAGGCCATTGCAATTTTGTCAAAAACACATAAGGGTAAAAATATTAATATTATTTTTCTTTTGAAAAAAACAGTACAATTATTAGTACATTATTTAAGTTTATTTTCGTTATTTTAATCCCTTTTAAAGAAAATTGACCATAAAACGCTCTGTATCTAGTTTAATTTTGAGAATTTTTACACTAAAATGAGTCAGCATGTGCCGGTTGTACCCTACTTGAAGGTCCTGAATTTTTTTTATCTAAATCTAATGTGTCTCAAAAGTCATATAATTTTGTGAAGCAGTCATGATATACCTGATTGTCAATCATTTATCAATGATGATTTTTATAACATTCCTTTAAGTGGTCCTCAAACGCAAATAAAATAGGTACATCATATTTTTAGAAGAAAGAGGAAAATCATTACCAAAAATTATCAACCCGTGCAAATCATTACCAAAAAGTATCAACCCATCTACAACTTGTAGAAGAAATGTTGTGAAAATGTTGTAAACTGTTTTGACAGAAGTGTATTTGTGATAATCTATATAGCACTTTTTGTATAAATATTTTTAGGGTTAGGCTTTAAATTTTGAACTTTGATGTTTAATTTATTATTTGATTTATAGGCGTTTTGTGGCAATATGTTTTCGAAAAAATGTAATTTTAAGCAAATTAGATTTTTTTAAATGTGTTTTGCTCAGTTCACTCAGTGTCACCTTGTCAAACTTAATTTATCCAAAGATAGTATCTGGGAAACTAATGGATAGATTTTCAATATAAAAAAAAGCTTTTTGACATGTTTTAATTCGAGCCTAACATTACAAAAGGGCACTTGTTTTGAACGTTTTAAAATGGCAGGATCAATTTTAAAAATAAAATGCTAGAAAAATGATTTCAAGCTAAACAATGTAAATGGGCCAGAGCCGAAGTATAAACAAAAAGTCTGTCCTGCTCGTTGCTAATGTAAACATCCACTGACTGGAGCATGATAGACTTTTGTTTACATTGTTTTACTTGAATTACAGACTTGATCAGACAATGATCTGTTAACCTATCCATATCGTCATTTGGAAAATGAGCAACAGAATGCATTAATGAATTACAAAACCTTAAAGCTATAAACTGCAAAATTTGTTAAAAAAAACAAATGAAAAGTATGTTTAACAAATTTTTAACACGAAAGACAACCAAAATATTTACAATTTTTTTTCAATTTAGAGTCTTTTTTTGAAAGAATAGTGATTTATGAAAACATAAAACTTTTTTTTTCATCAATGAGGAAAGGCTATAAAATCACTCGAAAAATGAACTTCTTTAATGGATCTCATAGACCCCCCTTCACGTATACCTAACGACTCAGAATCAAATTCTGAATAAATGTATGTGCGTGTACTTCAAAAGTTATGCTAAAAAAACGATTTTAGCTAAACTTCGAAAAATTGTAAAAAGGGTGAGGTGAGGTTTTTGTAAGAAAACCCGTCATGCTATATATTGGTAAAAAGGTAAAGACCTTTCCAACACTTTCAAAAGATTGAAGATCTGACAACCCCATCAAAAGTTATGCGTACATAAGTATTATTTACTTACTTTTTTAAGGCCGGATCTCAAATATTTTGATGAAAAAGTGTCCGGATCTGTGATGCGACCCATTGTTGAATAAGTAATCAAAAGACCTTTCCAATATGCCCAAATGATTGAAGATCTGAAACTCCATCAAAAGTTATGAGTACTTTAGTGTTTTTAATAAACTTTTTTTCAGGCCGGATCTCAGATATATTGAAAAAAATAAGTGTTATTTATACACTTTTTAGAGGCTGTGTAGTGTATTCACTTTATGAATGTGAGGAAGGCACCAACTAAAATAAAAAAATCACTGCCATAATTTTTTTTTACATTTCCTTAATAATATTCGGTTTGCAGAAATCGGAAAGTTTTCGACCAGTTCAGCTTCAAAAGTGGCTTTTGTATATTGTAGCCATGGATCGTCGAAGCATACCAATATAAATAAAATGAAATTGGTTAATTGAAATAAATTGTTTTCTTATTAATAACATTTCTCTTGTTTTTTGACTCCAGTAATTATCCTTGTAGTATTTCACAACACATTTAAACTAATGTTTAAATTGAGTGATTCTGCTGGAAGTATTTTCCTAGTTTATGTCATCGTGAAATTGTGTGTAATATGCAAAAAATATTCTTACTAAGCTCTTATTAGTGATTATTTCATTAATATTTTGATATTACTGAATATATACCTCGTTAATCATATTTTAATAAAAAGCTTTGATTCCTACCCTCAAATCATTAAAAAAAATTAGTACAATCGATTGTAAACTAAGAAGAATGCGTTTCATATAGTTAATTTTTCCAATTTGTCTATAACAATGTTAACAGCAGTTCGTTATAGCTTTTGCTTGTTTTTTTTCAATAGGTCTCAAAATTTATTGTCTGCTCGCTTTGACTAGGAATAATAATCAATAATCTATTCCTTATTAAAGTTTTTGAAATAAATGAATAAATTTCAAAAATCGTTATAATTTGAACTAATATTCCAAATCAATTAATTTTTAACGCTTTATTTGAAAATTATGAAAATTGACTATTTCAATTGAATGTTGTGATTTTACTAAACAATGGTTATATAAATAACAAAAAAAAATGCTTACCTAAATCACTTGAATTAGAACAGACACCGAAAAACAATTGTCACAATTTCATCAAACAACTATATATTTTCACCGAAATAAACCGTCACTTGTCCCAATTTGTTAGCAATCTGTTACTGTACACTTCCGAAAAATACACATCAATTTGACGTAATTTGCCACAAATTCCCTCCACAAACACACACGCCCCGTTCGCCGACGGCCGTGTCACCACAAAACTCGCCAATTCACCACTTGATGCTCTCTCACTAAATTGCCCGTGATTATAGGTATAGGCCCTGCCCAAGGTACGACCCTGGTGCTAGTTATTTTTTTTTGTGCTGTACAAGGCCCAGCTCAATTGCGACTGTAACTCATCTAGCACTGCACTCTATACCAGTTTGATTGATGTTTTGGTTTGGGGTAAAGTGTCAGTTGTTGAACTTGTACGGGAATTTTTCTATGATATTTTTTTAGTTACAAAAATTCTTGGATTTTTTTGAAAATCGATAGTTGAAAAATTGCCTCAATTTTCATCTAGTTTTAAGCCGTCAGGACTGTATCAATAAGTCACGTCAACTCGCAGGTCGATGCTCAGGGCTGCTTTCGTCAGAAGTTTTAGCCGGAATTCGACGGTGTCAGGAACATCACTCTCGACGCCATCAATTGTGATTTATTGTCTGATGCACATTAAAAGTGGGAATCACTTTCATAAATATTTGAATGTTAGTACGTTTTCAAAACTTTTACGAGCCGTTCCTTTCTTCTGTAAAGTGTTTCACCGAACATTAAAGTTTACTCAGAAAATCCCGCCAATGGACGTTTAAGTGTTCAATAATACTTGGGCACACTTCACCGTTGGACTTTAGATAATAAATCCACCCTGCGCGCCGATCGCAAACTTTAAGTACACACTTTTCTATTATTTTTTTTATGACAACGATGATTTCTCGCGTGCATTTGATGGCACTAGCTGCACAAAACTGACTAACTGATGACTACTGGCAGGCTGGCTGGCTGGCATCGCGGTGTCAAAGCCAGGCACGAAGTGGTGTAACTCCGGTTCAAGATAGTATGCGTGAGGGTTATAACCAACAATGATTTTTTTTTTCAAAGTTTAAATAACTATCTTAAATATGATGAAAAAATTGCTTTAACAGAGTATTAAGTGAAACGATAAAGTTTATTTGACTAAATACTAAAATGACAAAATAATAATAAAAGAAATAATAAATAATGACATTTTCACCACTTTTCAACCACCTTGGCCGTCAACGGACTCTGCCGGCGGCGGCGCTGGTGATGGTGTTCTATTACTATTGCCCGACTAGTAAACACACACACCTGAGAGTGATGCCCAGGTCGGCAACGCCGCGAAAAATGCAAAGTGGGGGCGTGTTGCGCAGTTTGCTAAAGTGCTTGCAGCTGCACTTTTTTTTGTGTTCACTCCCTCTCTCTCTCTTGTTCGCTCTCTCTCTCACTCTGTTAGGTATTATACTGTTTTTGTTTTGTTTTGCATCGCATAATAGGGCTTGGATGGGTGCGTGCGCGCGGGACCCAATGGGGGATGAGATTATTGAAAGGAATAGATTACGGAGAAGCACTTTTTCAGTGTTTTGATAAGAATAAACTATGAGTAAAGTTTGAATTAAATTAAAGGTGATTGATCAAATGTGTCTTATAGGAAATTTTCACAGCTTTCCAATGCTTCTAAGAGAGCAATTCTTTACCAAAACCGGAAATGGTTTTTATTTGTATTTTTTTATTTGGCTCAAACTTTGTGGGGGCCTTCCCTATGTCCAAATAAGCTATTTTATGTCATTGGTTCACCCATACAAGTCTCCATACAATTTTGGCTGCTGTCCATACAAAAATGGTATGTAAATTTTCAAACAGCTATAACTTTTGAGTGAATTTTCTGATCAATTTGGTGTCTTCGGCAAAGTTGTAGGTATTGTTGAGGACTATTGAGAAAAAATAGGTAAACGGAAAAAAATGTGCAGATTTACTAATCAACTTTTTTTTCACTAAAACTCAATTTCCCAAAATACGTGTTTGTTGATTTTCGAGATTTTTTGATATGTTTTAAGGGACAAGAATCCGCAACTTTTGAGCTATAGAGAAACATGGTCAAAAAATCTGCCGCCGAGTTATGAATTTTTGAATAAATAGTGATTTTTGGAAAAATTCGAAGTTTCATGCAAAAACAAGTTTGACATTATTTTTTAATGCAAAATTGAATTTGCAATCGAAAACTACTCTACAGATTTTTTGATAAAGAGCTCCGTTTTCAAGATATAGCCACCGAAAGTTTGATTTTAGCGAAATATTTGCAGTTTTTCGATTTTAAAAAATAGTGACCATGAATGACCATTTCTAAAACAATTTTATTTGAAAAGTTCAGAAAATTTGCTATAAAATTGTCTAAGAGACATTGAAGATTGGACCTCGGGTTGCTGAGATAGAGCCGCTTTAAGAAAAAGAAACACGGAAATTGAAGTTTTCTAAGTCTCACCTAAACAACCCACCAATTTCTAATGTCGATATATTTTAAATGGTCGTAATATTCAATGTTTGGTCCTTTTCAAAAGCTAGTCTTGATTTAAAATTTTTCAAAATATTTTTTTAAAAAAGATTGGAAAAATTCACGAATGTTTCATGTATTAACATTGAAAATCGGACCATAAGTTGCTGAGATATCGACATTAGAAAATGGTGGGTTGTTTTGGTAAGACTTAGAAAAATTAAATTTTCGTGTTTCTTTTTCTTAAAGCGGCTCTATCTCAGCAATCTGAGGTCCAATCTTCAATGTCTCTTAGACAATTTTATAGCAAATTTTCTGAACTTTTCAAATAAAATTGTTTTAGAAATGGTCATTCATGGTCACTATTTTTTAAAATCAAAAAACTGCAAATATTTCGCTAAAATCAAACTTTCGGTGGCTATATCTTGAAAACGGAGCTCTTTATCAAAAAATCTGTAGAGTAGTTTTCGATTGCAAATTCAATTTTGCATTAAAAAATAACATCAAATTTGTTTTTGCATGAAACTTCGATTTTTTTTCCAAAAATCACTATTTTTTCAAAAATTCATAACTCGGCGGCAGATTTTTTGACCATGTTTCTCTATAGCTCAAAAGTTGCGGATTTTGTCCCCTAAAACATATCAAAAAATCTCCAAAATAAAAAAAATACGTATTTTGGGAAATTGAGTTTTAGTGAAAAAAAAGTTGATTAAAAAATCTGCAAATGTTTTTTTTCCGTGTACCTATTCTCTCAATAGTCCTCAACAATACCTACAACTTTGCCGAAGACACCAAATTGATAAGAAAATTCACTCAAAAGTTACAGCTTTTTGAATATTTACATACCATTTTTGTATGGACAGCAGCCAAAATTGTATGGAGACTTGTATGGGTGAATCAATGACACAAAATAGCTTATTTGGTCATAGGGAAGGCCCCCATAAAGTTTGAGGCAAATCAAAAAATACAAAACATAAAAATGGTCGAAATCGGCCGATTTCGTAGAGAGTTGCTCTTGAGCAAAATGATTAATTGTTTTTATATTTCCTTTACCAAATATTAACTAGTTGCATGGATACATAACAAGTTTTATACTCGAAATTGAACTACATTACAGGATAAATACTTTTCATGAGTATGAATAGTTTTTGCCTTCCTCACCTTACTGAGGAAAGGCTATAAAATCACTCGAAAACTGAACTTCTCAATTTGACCTGCAAGACCCACCTTCATGTATACCTATCGACTCAGAATCAAATTGTTAGCAAATGTCTGTGTGTGTGGTGGGATGTTGATCAAAAAAATTTGCACTGGATTATCTCGACACTGGCTGAACCGATTTTGTCCATTTTGGCGTCATTCGATCCGTCTTGGGGTCCCCTAAGTCGCTATTAAAAATTATGCAGTTTGGTTAAGTACTTCAAAAGTAATGCTAAAAAAACGATTTTAACAAAAGTCCGAAAGATTGTAAAAAGGGTGGTTTTTGTAAGAAAACCTGGCATGTTGTACATTTTTAGAAAGGTATTTAAAAGACCTTTCCTACGCGACCAATACATTGAAGATCTGACAACCCTATCAAAAGTTATTAGCACTTAAGTGTTATTTATGTACTTTTTGGAAGCCGGATCTCAGATATCATGATGAAAACGTTGTCCGGATCTATCATGCAACCTGTCGTTGAATAGGGAATCAAAAGACCTTTCCAACGCGTCCAAAACATTGAAGATCTGACAATCATACCAAAAGTTATAAGCACATAAGTGTTATTTATACACATTTTAGAGGTCGGATCTCAGATATTTTGATGAAAACGTTGTCCAATATATCATGCGACCTATCTTTGAATAGGTAATTAAATTACCTTTCCAACGAATGTGAGGATTGCATCAACCACCTAAGGGTGGATTAATTAACGTTTTTTTTTTAAGTTTTCTTGTATGAAATGATCAAAGAATCAACAATTTTAAAGAATTTTGTAAATTTTATCTTTTAAAAACATTTTACAAATACTTTGACTTTTGTTCATTCAGTTTCAAATAGAAATTTCTGTTTGATTTTTTTTTTATTAAATACTATTTAATTTTTGTTCAGACAAATAAAAGTTTGTGACGATGTTTTCAACATTCATTCATAGTTAAAACACACGAATTTTACTTCTTCTTTTAAATGCATTTTCAACAGAAAAACAATTTATTTTTTTTCTTTATTTTATTTTTCTTTCTTTTTTTCTATATTCATGAGAATATGACTTTTGAAGCTTGCAACAGTAATTTGTAGTACATTTTCGATTTTAAATCATGTTTTGTATCCATGTTTCTGGTTCAAATTTGATCACGCAAATATCATTTTTATTCATAAAAATCCAATAATAATCTGAGCATTCTCAAATCTGCAAAAACAAAACAGTTGTATGAGCTAAATCAGAGCAAACACGTGATATTTGTGCACAACAATAATGTAATTATCTTTTATTTCTTAATTTCTGAATAAATCACACATACCCGAGCAGTCGGAAATAACTTGGGAATAACATTTTTTGATAGTTGAAAATACTAGGCCAATAACATTTTATGTTATTAATAACAAGATTTGTTATTCGTCGTTATGATTCTTTTGTTATTTTGTTATTGTAATATCAGACTAATAACATTTATAGTTATTCTTCGAACAAATCTTTGTTATTATTTTTTAGTATTTTAACAACTAATCCGATCATCCCAATAACAGTTGCAGGTATTCTTTCATAACAAAAAATGTTATTCCAAAGTTATTTTGGCTTTCAACCAATATCAGGCCAATAACAAATTTTGTTATGATAACATAAACTGTTTTTAATCTCTTATGCAAAAATTGATTATTCAAGAAGATTCCATAACACTTTTTGTTATTTTAACAGTATTTGTTATTGATATGGCATGAATCTTGTTATTACCGTCTGCTCGGGTATTTAAAAACTCGGTTAAAAAAATATGTTCAAAATGTTAAGCAATTTGCAACCTTCTACAAAGTTGTTTCTTGTTTTATTTTGCACATTTTGATGAGTGAATGTCACATAAAACACATTTTTCCAATAAATAAAAAAGGAATTTAAAACAAAAATCTTAAAAAAATATATATCTCGTAAATTTGTCCTTGAATCATTTCGCTCTTAAAAGCATTGGAAAGCTGACAAAGTTTACTATAAGACACATTTGAAAGCAGCGAATACTATTTTTTCCTTAAAAAATTGTTCTAGAAATCACGCCGTGTATGTTTCAGGGGACATTAAATGGCAACTTTTCAGAAATTTTCTCCAGAAATTTTCAGAATGTTGAAACATTTTTCTACCGACTAGTTCAATTGTTTTGCAATCATTAATTATCAAAAAATGAAAATTATGACGAAAACAAAAAAAAATCAGCGAAAAAAAACTTTTTACGATACTAAATCTCGAAAATTTTCAAAAATTCAAAAGATTTTCAAATCAACCCAAAAATGCTTGAAATTATTCTAAATGCAGCGGAATGCACGTGACATTCATTTCAGCTGATTGCACTTAAATTTCCATTGAAATTTTGAATTTTTTTGCCCCCTGATTTTTCGGCTTTAAACAAAAAACTTCACATAACATTTGTACCAGCGTAATGTTTTTTTTTTTAAATCAAAATATTGGTCGCAAAAAAAAATCAACTTTATTTTTCGATGTAAAACAAATTTGCAATCAAAAACTACTTTGGTGAAATTTTGATAAACTGCACCGTTTTCAAACTGATGTTTTCCGAAAATAGTCGCAGTTATTCATATTTTGAGAAAATTATCTATATTTTGATTTTTGAACATTGTTCACGCGATCCTTAGTTGCTGAGATATTGCCATGCAAAGGTTTAAAAACGGGAAAATTGAATTCTAAATCTCACTCAAACAACCCACCATTTTCTAATGTCGATATCTCAGCAACTAGTGGTCCGAATTTCAATGTTAAAATATAAAAAAATCCTGAAATTTTTCGATCATTTTGAAAACTATATTTTCATTTTTTTTAATCAAGACTGAAATTTCAAAACGGCCAAACGTTCAATAGAACGTCCTTTTAAAATGTTAGTCTTGATTAAAATAAATGAAAATATTTTTTTCGGATAGATCGGAAAATTTCACGAATGTTTCGCAAAGTCGAGAGAATTTCATACAAGATATTCTTTGAAAGTAACGACGACTTTTTTTCCTCAAAGGTTTGTTCTAGCAGACACGCCGTATCAATAGTAACCCAGTGAGAATTTTGGCTTGGGCCAAATCGACTCTCAGCTCGAGCCAAAATATTCACTAGGAAAATGAGGACCTATTAGGAGACAGTGAGTGAAACTATTTATCTCTAAACTAAAAAACGCTTTATGGATTGAAAACTCGAGATTGAAAGTTTGCCTAGTTATGTTCAACGTTACAAAATCTGTTAAAATATTTAGCAATTTTTTGCTGAAAAAAGGAAATAAAATTTTGAACCCAACGATTTCTAACCCCTTTCCCATCCGGCCTCCCGTCAGAACAGGTGGCGCACCGCTGGGACCCAGACAATACCCTCATCCTCCCACACAGCTCCGACTAGGACCAGCACAAGACACCAGCGATTATCATCAGTGCAGTGTTGTTCTGTTCTGTAAATGAAATATTGTTGCAAAACTGCCCGGTTGTGTTTCGGACCTGATATTCAGCTCTTCTATTCTGGCTTGCCGTTTCTTTGTTAGGGAAGAAAACCCTATTCAGGGAGGACGTCTCTATCAAATGCACACACTCACACGCACACAAGTAGCAAAAGTTCACAATGGCATTCCGTCGCATTGTGTTTGTGCGTTGGTGTGTGTGTGCCTGTGTTTGTGACTTGCAGACAGCAAGAAATAAAGTCACGTACGTTGACCAGCGTCCTGGGACGACCGGCTGACGTCGACACCCACATCAGCTGAGCGTGTCCTGGGTTGGTGAAAACCCCTATCAAGGTGGGGAAGGAGGAAGTGGACGGTGCTGGGTATTTGCTGTGTCTTTAATTTAAGCTCTCTAACGAGTTCTAAGGAGATTAAGCATTAATTGTAGCAAAATCATAGAGCAATTCCATGTCAAACCAGAAGACTCAAACTCGGTTTAGGGGTTCCGATTAGGTTTACCTGTTCCGTAAATGACGTAGGAGAAAAATTCATAAAACACAGATGAGCACTGAAATGTTATGGTTGACTTAAGAATTTTGAAAATATACATTTGTCTAAAACATCAGAAAATTTCAATGACGTTTCATTTTTGACATTGAAATTCGTTGTCACATATATCTTGCTCAGAAAATCAATTTAGAAAGGTTTTTTTTTCCATGCTGAAATCAATTTTGAATGTAAATTGGTAAGAAGATTTTCTGTCAAATCCTGAAATGGAAGCAAATGTTATGGCTAGGGCTAGCGAAATTTCCCCCAGTTCGCGAAATTTACTGAAAAAAGTTTGATTTTGCGCTGCACTCTATCCTATGAATTCAAATCCGAAATAAGTTTCTCACATATAAAAACTGAACTATGCGGGATTCATCCCTTTTTGTTGAAAAGTACACAATGTACTTCCGAGTGCTGCGTAAAATCAAACTTTTTGCAGTAAATCTCTGTATCTCACCAATAGTTCATTTTAGTTTGAGGTCTACATTGATTATAATGTAAAATTGTCCGGAGAACACAATGGTGATAAAATAAAACAAATAAAAATATAAGAAATTGGTCAAAACAGAATTTTAATACTTGAAACGTTAAAATATAATATTAGTGGGCATTTAAGGGTTAAAATTTTATTTTTATCGAATTCCTTGGACAATTTGCTATAAAATGCAACCTGTAGAAAGTCTTTTGCTTAAGTATTTGCAACGTTATGATTAAAAGAAAAAAAAATTTTTTAACAAAATCGTCAAAAAAGAGGGCGTTGCCAAAAATAAAGGGATGGTCCAATCAGCACCAAACTTGGGACTTCTGTTAACTATCGATAGATGAACGTTCCCTCCAAGTTTGGTCCAAATCGGTGAAGGTCGCGTCCAAAAGAGTACTCAGTTGACCTGGAATGACCCATATTGAAATCATATTTGTTAACCATTTTGAAATGTTTTATATTTTTTCTAGAATTATATGAATTAATGTAAAAACTACTTTTAATGAACTATATTCAAAAACTAAAATTTTCCTATTGCTGGAATTAAGGAAAGCAAAAAAAAAAAATCTTTATTGCACTTTTTTTAACGATTCTAGTTTTGATGAATTAGAACAGTGTTTCTCAACCGGTGAGGAATTCCCCCCTGGAGGGAGAAATTCTTGGGAGGGAATGAGGATGCAATAGAAATTCTTTGTTTTTAAAGTTTTTGCTTAAAACTAAAAAAAAATTGGGCACTTTTATCAAAGTTTAATGGAAATAATTATTTTTACATTTCTTGTGAAATATGTAAATTTCCTTGCGGTTTTTTTGGTTTTATTGTTGAAAATGTTTGAAATATAACGGCCAAAAACTCAAAAATATGAATGGTTTTTCGAAGGAATCTATTTCTCTGAATTTTCGTATTGTTCGAAATGTAAGGTGTTCTTGAATATTTTTGTTCTAGTTTTCAAAAATTAGCTGTTCTAAATGTGTGTGATACAGTATTCATTGACATTGTTTCAAACATGAGTAGTGCATTAAATTTTTTTTAATAATTTCCTATAGTTCTATTTTTGCGGTTATGAGCTAATATTAGTGTTATTTGTAAGAGATTATTTTAAAGATTTGTTGACTGTTTAAATTTTTCTTTAGACATTTGCACTCCATTGACCATGATCAGGTTATTTAAAATTTGTTAAAACAAATCGCTGAGAATATTTTCTTTTATTGCATGAGTACAAACATATTTTGTAATGAAAATGTTTATCTTTCAACATAAATTAGAGCCAAAATTATGATTTTTGTAAATTGATACTTAATTTATTATTGGAGGGGGGAATAAAAGTCTGGAAAATAATCCAAGGGGGGAATTGGTCGAAAAAGGTTGAGAACCGCTGAATTAGAGGTTCAGGATGTGCTTCTTTTTGGAGGTATTTAAGCAAATTAATTTTATAAAAACACAATAAAATAAATCACTCAATTCTTGACTTTTTTTTATTAGGTCGTATAAACAAATGGTAACATTGAGTGTATCCCTTTCACACCTTATTTCATTTCATTTATTTCACCGCCTTCATCTAAATAAATGTCAATGTTCATTGGTGTAAGGGACACACTCAATGTTTACATTTGTTGTAAAAAGATCTGGAATTCAACTGACGGAGATTCTTCAAAATTTTCCAAGATAAATCCAATACTCCTTTCTGTTAATGATTTTGCTATAAGAATACATTTTTACGTTTATTTTGAGCAGTTTTTAAAGTACAGTCATCCCACATATTCGGAACGGTTTCCAGATCGGCCAATGTTCAAAAAATCATAGCAAATCGATAATTGAACTTAATGATTCCCTTTTGCCTTCATTTGAAAGCTTTTCTTGCGATCTTTCGAATGCTGTATCGAACATCTGCACATTTTAACTTATATATGAAGTTTTTGAAGAATTACTTTGACCCTTGAAATCCACAAATTCGGAACACTTTTTTCTTACGAATGTAAACAAACTTTGGATCTCTCCAGGAGTACATATTTATTACCAAATAATGACTTCACACACTGAAACCAATGAAATTCATGCTTAGTGATGTTTTATACATGATTTCATAACTTTTTTTTGTGAAAATATCAGTTAAATTCAGGTGTTCCACAATTGTGGGAGGCACAATAACATCCCACAATTATGAAACAGGCCATTTGGAGGCAGTGTTTTGCTGCTCTGGACAAAATAGTCTTGGAATGAAGTTTTTTTGTTCAAAAAGTACTACTTTTACTAGTGAAATAGCAAGAGAATGTCCAAATGAAGGTTCTAAAAATAGTAAGGTCGACAGAAAAGCTACTTTTGGCATGCTATTGACAAATTATCATCAAAGTTTTCCGAATATGTGGGTGTTCCGAATATGTGGGATGACTGTACCGTGAAATTGCCGTGAAATTAAAATGTTTTGTAATTGGTATTTCGCGTAGTTTCGATTTTTTTGCCGTGAAAAATCACTAGCCCTAGTTATGGCTTTGTTTCATGTTTCTAAATTAGGTTGTAACTTTTTAACCAATTTCTTCTTTAAGACTAGTGGATAATTTTCCCCTCATAACTCAAATATCGCTCTCCTGGTCGACAATTGACAACTGTCATAATCGCAATCACGAACTGTCGTCGGATTACGTTAGCGCAATTGCCGTTGGCTTATTTTTTTTTACGTAACTCTTGTCGACGACTTTCCACCTGTGGATAGGAGCTGGATGAGCTGGATGGATAAGCAACGCCTGCTGCTGCAATTGTCCCCCTGCCTTCCCCCCATTAGGGGAATTGCGCAATATTGGGGTGGGGTTCGAGCGGGGCAAAATCGTAATTATATGACCAATATGATGGGATTTTGTGCCGGACGGTCGGCGTTTTATTTGCGCTTGAGTGGACTTTCAAGTGCAAGTGGGAAGAGATCAGATATCAACGTTCCCGCTTGACAACTGGTTGATTGTTATGAAAAGTGGTGAGATTTTGTGTGCGGTAATCGAGAACTATCGACAAGGAACGGAAATGGCCTAGATTAAGGCATCATCGCGTTTTTTCAGTCCAATTTTAAAGCAGCTTTTTTGAAGTTTGGCTTTTCTCGAAAAGACCTTTTGATTTGATTAAATTTATCAGATTTCGTGGGTGGTACCAGGGCACTTTCCCGGGAGATCAAATCTCCCAGAGCAAAAAAAAAAAAAATGAATATTTTACTTTTTCACTCCCCGACTCCGGCTTCCCTGATATGACAAATGATGTCCACCTTACGCGGGATCAGATTCACCCTCTGGAACTGGGACTGCGGCCCAATGACAAATGATTTCGTTAATAGAGATTGATGGTGTATTAAACTGTGACGTTTTTTTTCTTTCGGCGGGGTGGAGGGGACAGATTTGATGATCCAACTTGATTAATTGGAAGTGATTTTTGCGCGTTCGCTCAAATTTGGCCGACTTAGCTGCAACGAAAAACGCATCAAAATCAATCAAACTTCAAAATTTGTCGAACAAAATCGCACGGGCAAACATCCAACCTATATTTGGACTATTTCCGCCGGATGGCCTTCGGCGAATCTGCCATTTCCATCCGGCAAGTGCGAACTTTTTTCCTTGTTTTTTTTTTATCCTTCGCTTCGGGAGTTTTCAAAAAGCTGCACGTAAAAAAATGGCAGAAGTTGAAATTAGATTAATGTACGCTCGAATTTCCATCACCGAATCGAGGTTAAGCCGCCGCTGGCAAATTGAATGGGAAGGGCCAGTGAACGAATTTGGATCAGAAGCTTTTTAGTTCCATCAAACAGCAAAATTTTGCACAAACTTCACATGTTAAAAAATAATTTCTATAGCAATTTGTCTCTAATTTCCAAATCCCCTAAAATAGTTGGAATGGTAACATCAACTAAGCTAGTTCTCGAACATAACTCGACCACTCGTGAATTTTAAGGATGCCTAGATGATTTTAGAATTTTGCAGAACTCGCTTTGATCAAGTCTGTAATTTTTGCAATCAAAAACAAAGTTTCAAACTTTTTTTTTGCGTGTGCAAAACAAAAATCGCTTAGCATTTTATTAATCGTCCCGATTGATTGAGTTATGAGCAGGGATGGTATTTTCTCGTTTCCTCGCCGATGACGAGGGCTTTTAGATATTGTCCCTCGCTCAAATCATCAAATTTTCGGCGTTCTCCCAAAACTGCATCAAGAGAGCGAAGCGAAAACGACGCCAATGAAATAGCGAGCAACGAACATACCGATGCGTAAGACGGAAAAAAATCTCTTACACGGCCAGTCCCCTCGCTCAAAAAGCAAGAGAAAGAGCAATCGTGAAATTATCTCGCCCGTAAGCCCTGTAGAAATGAGTTCATTTGTGTGCGTGAGCTCCAGTGTACGTATACAGCAATTTCGTGTGCGTGTCTCTCCGGTTGGAACGATAGTTCCATCGGAGCCAGCGATACGGTATTTCTCGTCGATTCGTTGGGCTTTCAATATTCGCGATAGCAAGCCGACCATCACTCGGCTGCGAAAGAGAAGAGAAATTTTAAGCGACGAGGAACGCACCGAAATATGCATCAATGATAGTGCGATGGTGATGGTTTACCTACCCTGGTTATGAGAATTGTTATGAGAACAAGCGAGTTGAAGTTACCGTTTCCAACTTTTTTGTGAGGCTTGGACATTTTAAACTCTTTCACGAATGTGGTGGAATTGCCGGAAGTTTGCCGTTTAGATGAAACCGGAAATTAGAAAGAGAGAAACTCAAACTATGTAAAAAGCTGGCACTATACCAAACCATTTTTTTCTGAACTGTTTGATTCTGCCTTTAATTGGTGCATCCACGACCCACCGTGAATAAAATGGCTCAATGTTTTTCTCACAAAAAAAACTAAATTTCCCTCACATAAAAACTAAGTCAAATTTTTGCTTGAAACTTTGTTCTAAGGGGTAACTTTTGTCCCTGATCACGAATCTGAAGTCCGTTTTTTGATATCTCGTGACGGAGGGGTGGTACGACCCCTTCCATTTTTTGAACATGCAAAAAATACGTGTTTTTCAATAATTTGCAGCCTGAAACGGTGATGAGATAGACATTTGGTGTCAAAGGGACTTTTATGTAAAATTAGACGCCCGATTTGATGGCGTACTCAGAATTTCGGAAAAAACCTATTTTTCATCGAAAAAAAAAAAACACTTAAAAAGTTTAAAAAACTTTGCCATTTTCCGTTACTCGACTGCATAATTTTTTGGAATATGTTATTTTAAGGGAAATTATACGTCCTTTTCGAATCTACATTGACCCAGAAGGGTCATTTTTTCAATTGTTGAACCACGCATAGTACGTAACGCCATAATATTTTTGATGTATATTTTGCTTTTGTCTACAATAAGCTTCAAAAATTACATCTGTAAATGGATACATGTTTTATGTAAAAAAGTACAATTTTTCCTTTGAAAATTTACAAATTTACTACTTAAGTGTTTTGTTACTTTTTTTGACTAAGTTGACCACGGAAAGAAGTAAATCTTAATTTTAGTTAAAAATCCAAAAAAAAAAAAATGATTGGTTGTTCAACCACCATTTTTTTATGTTAGAAATCCTAAAAAAATCCTGGATTTGACAGCTGGAGTCAGGTCCCAAAAATGATGAATCTAGCTAAATTATTAGTAAATTTTACTTATTTGCAACCAGGAAAAATGCTGTCAGTCTCAAAAGCTGTATGTTTTCAGAAAGTCTGATAGCTATTTAAGCTAGATTTTTAGGTATTCTAGGATGGATTATGGTTAGCCCAGCGATTTTTTAGACTATTTCAACTAGTTTTTTTAGAATTATTTTCAACATTTTTCATTGATCGCTGCGAAGCCAGATATTCTCACAAATCTTTTTAACTGGTTTAGTTAACTTTGCCACTATTCTTGGTAGGTGTTATGGTTAGAATAGCAACATTTTCTACTATTTCTACTTATTTCTATTAAAGCCTCCATTGCTGCCTGCATAGCTTGCTCTATTCACCCAGCCTTTTGGTTGATTTAGCTTGTTTCTTTTTTGTTCTTGCAACGTGTTCGGTTAGTCCAGCAAAAGTCTAGTAATTTTTAACATAATTTAACATAATTTAATGTGATTTACCAAAATTTAACATAGTTCAACATAGTGTAACATAATTAAACATAATTGAACAAAATTAAATATTATTTAAAATAATTTAACCTATACTTTAGCATAATTTAACATTATTTAATATACGGGTAATTCTCTACCAACTCACACGAAATCGGGAAAAGTTGCCCCGACCCCTCTTCGATTTGCGTGAAACTTTGTCCTAAGGGGTAACTTTTGTCCCTGATCACGAAACCGAGGTCCGTTTTTGATATCTCGTGACGGAGGGCGGTACGACCCTTCCATTTTTGAACATGCGAAAAATGAGGTGTTTTTCAATAATTTGCAGCCTGAAACGGTGATGAGATAGAAATTTGGTGTCAAAGGGACTTTTATGTAAATTAGACGCCCGATTTGATGGCGTACTCAGAATTCCGAAAAACGTATTTTTCATCGAAAAAACTAAAAAGTTTTAAAATTCTCCCATTTTCCGTTACTCGACTGTAAAATTTTGGAACATGTCATTTTATGGGAAATTTAATGTACTTTTCGAATCTACATTGTCCCAGAAGGGTCATTTTTCATTTAGAACAAAATTTTTCATTTTAAAATTTCGTGTTTTCTAACTTTGCAGGGTTATTTTTAGAGTGTAACAATGTTTTACAAAGTTGTAGAGCAGACAATTACAAAATTTTGATATATAGACATAAGGTTTGCTAATAAACATCACGAGTTATCGCGATTTTACGAAAAAAGTTTTGAAAAAGTTACTTTTGCGTTTCTCTTTGTTTCGTCGTCCGTGTCTGTCGCGGGTGACCATGAACGGCCATGATCGATGACGACCAACTTTTTCAAAACTTTTTTTCGTAGAATCGCGATAACTCGTGATGTTTATTAGCAAACCCCTTATGTCTATATATCAAAATTTTGTAATTGTCTGCTCTACAACTTTGTAGAACATTGTTACACTCTAAAAAATAACCCTGCAAAGTTAGAAAAACACGAAATTTTAAAATGAAAAATTTTGTTCTAGATGAAAAATGACCCTTCTGGGACAATGTAGATTCGAAAAGTACATTAAATTTCCCATAAAATGACATGTTCCAAAATTTTTACAGTCGAGTAACGGAAAATGGGAGAATTTTAAAACTTTTTAGTGTTTTTTCGATGAAAATACGTTTTTTCGGAATTCTGAGTACGCCATCAAATCGGGCGTCTAATTTTACATAAAAGTCCCTTTGACACCAAATTTCTATCTCATCACCGTTTCAGGCTGCAAATTATTGAAAAACACCTCTTTTTCACATGTTCAAAAATGGAAGGGTCGTCCGTCACGAGATATCAAAAACGGACCTCGGATTCGTGATCAGGGACAAAAGTTACCCCTTAGGACAAAGTTTCACGCAAATCGAAGAGGGGTCGGGGCAACTGCTGTGTGAGTTGGCGGAGAATTACCCATACTTTAACATATTTTAACATAATTTACCATAATTTAACAAAATTTAGCATAAATCAACACAGTTTAACATAATTTAGAATAGTTTAACATAATTTAACATATTTTTACATATTTCAAAATATTTTAACATAATTAAGCATAACTTAACTGAATTTATCTTTATTTAAATTAATTTTACTGAGTTTAATTATACTTAAGGTAATTAAAAATAATTGATGTTAATTTTATTTACCTGAACCTGAACTCATATTCATTCTATTTAATTTATTCTTATTTAACTTAATTTAAATGTAGTTAAATTTTCTGACTTTAATTTAACTGGAATTAATTAAGCTTAATTTTACTTAATTTAGCTTTATTAAGTTGAAATGTATCTTAATTTAATTTAACCAAATTTGAATGAATTTTATGAAATTTAATTTATTAAATTTAATTAGATTTAATTCAGCTTAATTTATTCTTTTTAAGCTTTATTTCACTGAATTCAACTTAGTTTAGTCTTTTCAGCTGAATTAAAATTATTTTTTTGCATTGAAAAGCATTTAACATAAAATAACTTTTTAAACTTAAAATGGTCTCAACGTTTGAATGAAAAAAGTGTTTTAAAGTGCATTTTACACCTGCCCAGTTGATTTGCAATCGGCCTTACTGAATTGAACTAAATTGTATTAAATTTATCTAAATTTTCATAAATTAAAAATAATTTGACTAAATTTTACCAAATTGTATCAAATCAACTAAAATTGACTAATTTTTTTTTTAATTGAACCATAATTCACTAAAAGAATTTTTATTTCACTTCAATGTACTTATTAAAACTTGATTTAAATTATTTTAACTAAATTTAAATCGATTTTACCCAATTTAGAACAATTAAACTTGATTTAATTTCAATAACTTAGATTCAACTTAATAACTTTGATTTAACTTAAGGGTAATTCCAGCTCAAATCAGGAATTTTTATAGTACTTTTGTACCCGACCCTCTCCAATTTCAATGAAACTTTGTAAATATGTTATCCTAAGCCTATAAAAGCCTTTTGTGTATATTGAGCCAATTGTACTCGAAAATGACATTTGAGAAAGGCGTAAGTTATTTAAATATTTTTGTATTTTGCAATTTTAAAATTACTGTATCTCGAAGCCGTTGCATCGTATAAAAAAGTGGTAAAAGACAAACTTATAGGAAATTGGACGGGCTTTCTAAAATAATACACTGAAATAAAAATACACGCCACTTCTATGAGATATCTTGATTTTTACGTTTAAAAGTCAAATCTTAAGGTGATGTCACATTTTTTTTCGTTTAGCTATTTTACCAATCCCAGGTTGGCTAATTTACTTGTAATTTTAGCTGATTCAGCCAACAAAATCACTGTTGCACCAATTTGAAGCCAACTAATCTGAATTGTTAAATTTTAGATGAAACTTCTTTGCGTGCGGAAAGCTAGTCTAATTATCCATAAGTTTGCCTATGACAGCATTTCAATTGTTTAAAAATACAAAATAAAAGTATTTTGTTATTCAGAGTTTTCATGCGTGACTTAAATGATGCTGAGATTGGATTGGAATGTTTCTGAAAAAATAATGATAAAATTTATCATATTTGATAGAGAGTTCCTCTTCAACTTGAATTCCTTGCACTTAACTCCCCGTAAAAAAAGTAAAAGTGTCAATGTCTCAAATACTCATGATTTGCCACCCAAAACCAAATGATCACAATCATCTCCGAAACGACACGCGGGCGCAGATCTTCATCACCGCTGTGAATCTGTAGCGATTTTCGGTTGAAAAAAAAACATTCAAAACGCTTGCAGACTTTTCGACGCTGCTCGAGCACATTTGAAATATTGTAATAATTTACTCGACAAATTACTGGGCTGTCACGAGCGCTCCAAATTGATGGCGTTTTCTAGCATTTCCCTTCCTCAGACCCCAGCTAAATCGACAATTCCCCGTGAGGGAGCAGGGAAAATCTTGAGAGTTTTTCCTCTCCAACGAAAATCTAACCAAATAGTGAAGGGATTTGTTTTTGCCTTTCTTTGGTGGCGGGGGAGGAGGAGCCAAAAAGGTGAGGAAATTCATCTCGGAAAAGTCGTTCCTCCCACCAAAAAACAACCGATCGTGGGAGAGAGGGTAACGAAACGGCACGGTTCTTTTCACGGAAGCGTGAGCGTGAATACATTTTCGGGTGAAACAAACGGCTATCAATATTAAAATTGACACGAGCATATTTTGGCGCTCGTTCGTCGCCGTTGACGAGGAGGTGATTTGGTTGTTTTTGTTGCTGTTTTTGGAGGAAAACTGTAGGGGAAACTTGTGTTGTTTAAACTAATTTATTTTTGTTTTCTGTTATAAGATTTTAAGACATTTGCTTGTTTTTTTTTTTTGAAAATCTCAGTAGTATTCAATACTACTGGAAATAAATTTGAAATATAAAAAAAACAACTCTCCCCTATTTTGCCACCAATTTCCCTTGGAGCTCGTCAACTTGCTGACACACAAAAATCGGAAGCTTTTCCGCGCCGTCGCGTCTTTGTTGGCGAGATCACCACCCAGGTGCTGGAGTCTGACTTTTGCTCGAGATTAAGTCAACTGTTCTTTGGCGCCATCGTTCAAGCGAAACGTCCAAATAGACTGTGACATCAGTTTTTGGCCCCTTAATCACAACAGCTCGCTCTCAGCGCGATTTGACGAGTCAAAATCTTGCCGGCCGGAAGTATCCGCAATTTGCATATCGAGTGGCCACTTTTCCCCACCGAGGGCCTTCTCGAGGGGATCGCCTTTGTTGGTACCTGTTACAATATATTCTTGTGGCAATTTGCTCAGGTTCAGCAAAATTATTGATTGATTAAATTATCATAAATTCACGAGATGATCTCCGTCGAGAACGCGAAAGCAAACTTAGAAACGACGTCAATGAAAATCCGGAAGCAAAGATATTTTCAAAATGGTTTATCTTACGCCCTTACGAAATGTTACTCGCCGTCGAAATACATCAAATTCCAGCCGCCAATCTGGTATTAATCCACTTCATCCAGTGGCGGAGGGGGTGGACACCGGTTTCGTGGTTCTGCGATTCATCATTTCTTGATGGTTCACTCACTTTTGCCTCGCAATTACTCTCAGCGTACAATAATCTCGTGAACTTTTTCCTTCCTTTTTTTTTCTCGTGCGGTGATTTGAATGTAAAAAGTTCCACATTTTTTTATGATTTTATATATCAGTGACCTTCGCTCTAATCTTGGTCTCCCGCCCCTAACTTTTGATGGAAGGGGGAGGGAGGACAAGGGCGCGGGATTCACTTTTCCACTTCAATAAGTCTGAGAGTGGGGAAGGGAGGAAAAAGAAATGGCCACTGGCAGCTTTTTCGTTCCTTTAATCTTCGATCAAACGAAGCTCTTCTCGCGGTTTGTTTTCTTTCGCTTCTGAAGTAGTCGTACAGACTGGTTGAATGAATTCAGGGACAGTTTTTTTTGCGTTTATTTTGCATTTAGTGCTCTAATCAATTCCAAATTAAATGAACCTTTTGGTAGATTTTATAGTTTTTTTCTTCGGATAGTACATGCAAGGATAATTTAATAAAATCATTCCATTTTTTTTTCAAACTATTTCAAAATTATAGAAAGAAAAATAGAATTCTATAACATCAATTTCTACAAAATCGGCCGATTTAAGGAGATTTTAATTTTTTACGTTATGCTTCCCTATGATCAACAAAGCCATTTTTCATCATTGGTTCTTCCATGCAAGACTCCAAACAATTTTGGCGGCTGCCCATATAATCATGGTATTTAAATATTCAAAAATCTGTATTTAGGGCAGAAACTTTTTTATTGGTTTGGTGACTGCAGCAAAATTGTAGGCATTGGCAAAAAATTTAATAATTTTCACGACAAAAAAATTTTTTTTTTTCAAAAGACAACTACCAAGCATACATTAAAAAAGGAGAGTTGCAGAATCCCGAGCAGAAGGAAATAACTTGGGAATAACATTTTTTGATATTTGAAAATACAAGACCAATAACATTTTATGTTATTTATAACAAGATTTGTTATCCGTCGTGATGATTTTTTTGTTATTGGATTGTTATTGTAGCAACAGATAAATAACATTTTATGTTATTCTTGGAACAAATCTTTGTTATTATTTTTTGTTATTTTAACAACTAATCCGATCATCCCAATAACAGTTTCAGGTATTCTTCCATAACAAAAAATGTTATTCCAAAGTTGTTTTGGCTTTCAACCAATTTCAGACCAATAACAAATTTTGTTATGATAACAGAAACTGTTATTAAACTCTTATGCAAAAATAGATTTTTCAAGAAAATTGCAAAACATTTTCTGTTATTTTAACAGTATTTGTTATTGAAATGGCATGAATTTTGTTATTACCTTCTGCCCGGGATCTGAAAGTTTGAGCTTGAAGAACAATTTCCAATCTTAAAATTGTTCAAAAAAGACTGTGACTTCTCCATTCTAAATAATGAACTTTTTAGTGGCTGAGAAAATTTTCTATTAAGTGGTTTGAGAAACATTGAAGATTTTTGTAGAATTAGGACATTTAAAAGTTGCACTCTTAAAAGAAATAACTTATTTTCTCCATAAAAATTTCAAAGCACAAAATCTTTTTTTTAAATGCTCTAGAATACCAAAAGATATTTTTTTTAATTTTTTTTTTCATTTAATGTATGCAACTAAAATTGGAAAAAGCATCATTTTGCATACATGTTTAAAGATACTCTTAAATAATTAAAATCCTTCAAAAAGAAAGAAAAGTCAATGTTCTAACAGGCGAAAAGTACTTTAAATAAATTTGTTAAAACGTATGGTTTTAAAACTAAGGTAATTTGGGAAATAGGTAGAAGGTGAATTTTATAAAAAAAACTTCTTTAAAAACAATTACTCAATTTGTTAATAATTTTACAACCAATTTTTTTTAATTTATTTTTCTTTAACATATTGAAACTTACCATCGAACATACATTGAAAACTACTTGCTACTTGAAAAAGGTCTGCTAATTTCTTTAAAAAATTAAAAACATAAAAAAATCTTTTAAAATTGCCTAAAACATTATATTTTTTTTATTATAAAGACATTTAGAAAACAAGTTACACTGAAAATACACGTTTGTTGCGACGAGAATCACGAGTCTGTTTATCTCTGGAGGCTAAGTGGGTATAAAACCTTAGCAACCAGTTATTAGTACTAGATTCATTTGCCAACTGTGAAGATATGTATTAGAACAACACAAAGTAACGAAAAAGGAGAAAACTAAAAGATGATCCGGGAAGCCGAGGCCAATTGAGATTTATTAAAAAGGCAGTTTAAAACTGAATAATTGTAAGTTTATCAAACAAATTGAATTGTCCAAATCTAATAAAAAAAACATAGTTTTAGCTGATATACCACAACAATTGGAGTTTGATCTGCTCAAAGAAATTTAGCCCAATTACGCCTTCTCAAATCTCAACACGTTATTCAAATTAAAAAGTTAAATTTTCAAAATAAACATTTTTTTCGAAATGTTCTAAACCGCTTTACATTTAAATGTTGAGAGTACTTATTTCTAAGAATATGCTTTATTCAAATGGCTGATAAATTTTCAATAAAATCGTCTAAGCAACATTACAGATTGGTTTCAAATAAAGAAGACATTAAAAAAAGCTGCACTCTAAACAAATTACAAAATATTTTAAATAACTTTTTCCAAAAGCCGTATTTTTTATATGTTTTAAGAGACTAAATTATCGGTTGAATTTGTTTGAAAAGTACTAAATGGGAAATTGTGGAGAGTTTGGACAGCAAGTTAAATAGCATATTTTCAGAAATAGACATCAACACAGTTAACAAAAAATCAATACATCAAAACAAACATGAAAAGTGGGTTTTATAAGCGAAACATTTTTTTCTGAATTAGGCTGGTGTAAATTTGATTTAAAGTTAAAGGTTGATGTTGAAGATGCAATTTTTGGTTGAAATTTAAAGCTGTATTATTTAATAATGTAATATAAAAGAATAAAAAATAAAATAAAATAAAAGTAGTGTTTTTTTTTGCAAATCAAGTTTTAGTGACAAAAAGTGAAATAAAAAATCACCTTTTTTTTTACCGTGTATCATTTTTTTACAGTGTAGTCCGTATCCATACCTACAACTTTGCCTAAGACACAAAATCGATCAAAAAATTCCTTCAAAAGATACAGATTTTTGAATTTTCATACATCATTTTGGTATGGACAGCTGCCAAATTTGGATGGAAAATTATATGGACAAACTAATGATGCAAAATGGCTTCTTTAGACATACCGAAGGCACCAAAAAAGTTTCAGTCGGATAAAAAAATACAAAAAAAATCGAATGACTGAAATCTCAGAGAAATGCTCTATAAATAAATAAATCGCCAAAAATAATTTTCCAACCGATTTTTGATCTTTAAAAAACATTGGAAAGAAGAACTTTTAAAATTCTAGAAAATTTCGGGGTTGGAAGTTTAACTTGTTTTATGTGTGTTTATAAAAATGTTTTTTTTTAGAGGTCAACTTTGGCTTTGTTTTTTACTAACATTTCCTATATTTTCAGTAAAAAGAAGTATGCAGTAATTTTTGTAGTGTCCCAGACTATGCTTCAACGCATTTTTTTTTTGCAATTTAAATGATGATGGTGCCATTTTATAGCAGAAAATGTGAAAAACATGCAAAAAATTAAAAAGTGGCTGTTAAAGCGTGAAAAAAATAGATAGGCAAAATGTAATTATATAAGGTGGTAGAATAGGCCAAATATTACCAAAAACAAACATAAACTAAACAAGATAAATGCAAATTAGAATAAAAGAAGAAAAACATAACATAAGAGAAGTAAAGTTTTTCGTAGAACAAAAAATGCTCAGAATGAACGCGGGAAATATAAATATTTTCGAAAAAAAATTTGGGCAGTAGAGGGTTAAGATTCACGTCTACTTCCAATCGGTGGTTCCATAATTCAAAATTAATAAAAAGATGAAAAGCTTTTTTTGAAAAACATGATTTTTTTTACCATTCGAAACTTTTATCGAACTTACATTGTTAAATTTACAAATATTATGGAAAAGGTATTTTTTCATAGATTCAGAAATTGTTTGAAATTAACGAAAAATCTTCAATATGAAAAAAGACTGTGACTGCTTATTTTAGGGCGTCCAATTTTCCCGGGTTTTGAATTTCCCGGGAAACAGGAAAAATATTTTTAAAATCCCGGGAATTCCCGGGATCCCGGGAAATTTTTTAACGGTCATTAAATCTACGTATTCATTAAATCCAATGTGATTTAAATTATTTCATATTAATAATCTTAAAATTATTAATATTTTTTATCAGTCTTTTCATGATAAATGCTTTAAAAAAATCATCGAAACTGTAAAAAATGAAACGAAAACAAAAAAAATGAAACTTTCCAATTTAAAATTTTAGAAAAGTTTATAATTTCATGTTTTACATAAAACATCTTTTATATATTTTAGAGCAATAAATTTGAAAATCGGTGTACCCATTGTTTATCAAAACATGATGCGAAAAATATTGGCTTAGTTCGTTACTATTGTCCTTATTTACTCCAGATGCCGATGTTTGATGAAAAATAATTAAATATTTTTTTCTAGTTTAATATCATCACTAAACGTTAATATTTATAAAATAAATAAAATTTAACGAAGAATATTTATAGCGCTAGACATTTGCGGATCCATTCATTTTTGACAAAGAACTTTGTCCTAAGGTTTCTATACGTGGTGTCAATCCAAAATTTTCGCGAAGCGAAAACGTTACGTGACGGATTCCCCTCTCGGCAAATTTCCCCTCTTTTTGGTGCACGCTGGTTGGATGAACGAACGTTTCCCAATCAGTCAATCGAGAGACGTGAGATTGATGTATCTAAAATCACCCCCACTCCACCTCATAATGTTCGGATCGTCGACGAGCCAACAAAACTCGGCTCGGTCGGTCCCGAAAATTCATTCTATTGCTGGACGTCGACGAGAACACATCAGAAGCAGATGGCCTGGTGGCCCGGTAGCAGACGGCCTGGAGGTCCGGGAGCAGATGGCTTGGAGGCAAGGACCAGCTAAGACATTCCAGTCGCGGGAGTCGATCATTGGAACTGGACACCACCTGGACTGGAGTGGCCGGAGGCCCCGCGGATGTTCCGATGGGGGGACATTTGCCGGACCGTAAGAGTTGGGGCAATATGGGTATCAAACTTTATGGTTTTTGATACTGGACATGAAATTTGACATTTCGGCAGTAGTGGCCACAATCCGGAGTGGCCGGAGGCCCCGCGGATGTTCCGATGGGGGGACATTTGCCGGACCGTAAGAGTTGGGGCAATATGGGTATCAAACTTTATGGTTTTTGATACTGGACATGAAATTTGATATTTCGGCAGTAGTGGCCACAATCCGGAGTGGCCGGAGGCCCCGCGGATGTTCCGATGGGGGGACATTTGCCGGACCGTAAGAGTTGGGGCAATATGGGTATCAAACTTTATGGTTTTTGATACTGGACATGAAATTTGATATTTCGGCAGTAGTGGCCACAATCCGGAGTGGCCGGAGGCCCCGCGGATGTTCCGATGGGGGGACATTTGCCGGACCGTAAGAGTTGGGGCAATATGGGTATCAAACTATATGATTTTTGATACTGGACATAAAAAGTTGCATTTGGCCATTACCTGAAGTTAAGCAGTTAAAATAAATTGCTTGCATTTGGCCATTACCTGAAGTTAAGCAGTTAAAATAAATTGCTTATAAGCCAGGAAGTAACAAATAGATTACTGCGATGCACATTTTTTTGTGCCACTGCGAAAATCTGTTTTTGGAGCCCTGTAAAGGGCAGTTTTAATGTCTGCTGTTCAAATTTCCTTTACTGCCGCCGATTGCTTGCAACAGCCTTGCAAAAACATTCCCGCATCTTGGTAACTTTCGAGTGGTGAAGGATAGTAAATTGATTTCACTTCGATTTCTATTTCAGCTCCACTTGTAATTTCCGTCCCCTTAGTTCGATAGGATGTTTATTATAAGGGGGAAATTTGGACCGGACATTCTAATCGGAAATTTCAACAATCATCTTGCAAAGTTCTTTGTCATACTGGTCATGTGTAACATAACCACCTGCACCTTTTTTTTTAATAATTTTCTTTTATAAGCCAAACAAATGTTGATATGTTCCGAATACAATTTTGCTAATGCTTTGAAATTCTTTTCGATTACTAAGTATTTAACTGTTCATCTATTTTCACAACCAAATCTGAGTTTCCAGACCAAAAATTGATTTTTATTATCAATTTCGGGAATTCCCGGGACAAAATATAAAAAAATCCCGGGATTCGGGAATTCCCGGTTTAGGGAAAATCCCGGGATTTTTGTCCCGGGAATTCCCGGGATGGACGCACTAGCTTATTTCTAGAAAAAAAATAAACGCTGAAAAAAATTCCGTTTAAATTGTCGATATTTTTTTATGATGAAGACATTTTAAAAAAGTTGCACTGAAAAAATACATTATTTAAATTAACTTTTTTCCATAAACAATTGATTTCCCATTTTTTTAAATGTTCTAAAATGTTTCAAATTGTTAAGCTTTTGAGTGCTGATTTCTAAAAATATATTTTATTCAAAGAGCTGATAACATTTTCTGTAAAATAGTCGTACAAAAAAAGCTACACTATACAAAAAAAAAAAACAAAATATTTTAAATAACTTTTCCAAAAACCGTTTTTTTATATGTTCAAAAGGAGACCAAAGTATCGGTTAAATTTGTTCAATTTACAATTTAAAAAAATGCCAAAGTACTAAATGAGAATTGTGGAGAGGTGAAAAATTTTATTTTCAGGTGGAACTTTTTTTTAATTAGGCTGGTGTAAATTTGATTTGAAGTTAAAGGTCGATGTTGGAAATGCAAATTT
Source organism: Culex quinquefasciatus (assembly GCF_015732765.1). Taxonomy (NCBI): domain Eukaryota; kingdom Metazoa; phylum Arthropoda; class Insecta; order Diptera; family Culicidae; genus Culex; species Culex quinquefasciatus. The sequence goes on from NC_051863.1 coordinate 179,459,408, forward strand.
ATCATGAATTGCCATATATATTTAGAGTTGTGCGACTGTCACAAATTCACAAAATATCAATGAATTTATGAAAAAAAGTCCTTAAGATTCACGTATTTTTCCAATCTGTTTTATCATAATTCAAAATTAGTAAAAAGAAGAAAAGCTTTTTTTCATAAAAAGTGCACGAGGCCGTTGCAAATGGTTTTGCAAGTTTTTGTAGCCCTTCATTTGAATTTTCAGCATTATTGAACCAGTGAAAAAATATTTTTAGAATGTGCAGTACTGCAAAAAGTTTTTTTTTGCGAAACTTTTTTTTCTTTAAAACTAGAATTTTTTGAAAGCTTATGATTGAAAAACATCTTCACTTGTTAGTTATGCATTTAACACCAGTTCTCTATTGAAATGTTGATTCCATGGCTTGCAATTTTAACTTTTTTATGCTTCAAAAATATTTCCACAGGCACATACGCAATGTGTTTTCAACAGTGTACAAACGATTGTTCAATGGAAATTTTCAGTAAACATTATTTTTAAAACATTGGCTTTATCCTCATCATAACATTAAATTTAACTGAAGTCGCCAAAACAGTCAGAAAATCCGTCTCAAGCTTTCGCTTTTAAAAATATTTACAAGCAATTTTGGTATGAAAAGTAGTTTCGAACAAATGCAACACACCACAGAAGTCTATCTCTGCCTCAGCTGTTTCTCGGATCAGTGCTCCGTTCCCCGGCAGCAGCACAAAAAGAGTCAAGAGAGATGATGGTGCGAGTAATTTATTTTTCTGATTAAGGAAAAGTAAACATCGACTTTTTCTTCCTCCTTTTTCTACTGTTCACTCCCACGCGCGGCTCCCATCCCGGGGAAAAGTGTCCCTCGGGGATCCGGGATTGGATTGGGCGTCGGAGATCAATGAGCTGCTGATTAAGCTATTGAAGGAACAAAGTCAACGACGACGGCGACGTTGACGCAGATGACGTCGAGGGACGTCCAAGGACGATAAAACGGACGCCAGACAAGAAGCTGATTGCGGACACGTTTGGATGCGAGCGAGCGAGTCAGCAAGAATATTTTATGGTAATACGAGCCAAGCAAAGCGGAAGGAAGCACTTTGATGTGATTTGATCTTGAAAATTTCGAATAGATAAACTAAATTGATGATAACTTGGGTGGAACAAGCAAATACTTGCATGCAAGATTTGCGTGACACCTGAGCGACATCTAGTTGCGAGTAGCAAATATATTTTAATCCCTTATTTCAGAGCGACATTGGAAAACAAAACTAATAAAGTCATTATAAATTTGAATTAAAATCCACTTTAAATAAAGCTCACAACGTAATAAAAATTTAATATGTTTTCACTCTGCACACAAAAGCATACGTTTCAACTCCAATTGCATTCCCATTTTTATAGCAAAAATGGGAATAAAAAATACCACAAAATGAAAATGTCTCCCCAAAGGCATAAAAAAGGCTGACACAATTACAATCGCCCCTGCTGAATTGAGCGCTCCGCAGTTTAATTTTAGTGTTTCCGGGATTAATTTTTGAAATTATTAATTTATTGTTTGGGGGAGGGCTCTGGCGGTAATTGGGTTACACGGTACCCCACGGAGTGAGTGCAATCCCCCGTTGGATAGTTATGTTGTGTTGACTTAATCGGGAATTGATTTAAAATGATGGGAAATTTATTGCTCAAACGTGCTGTTGAGGGTGAGTCCGGTGGGAAACTGTATTGATAAATAGTTCAATTAAATTTAAATTTGTGAATTGCTGCCTGAAATCAACGTAGCGACATAGCAAATGATTTGCCATCGTGCCTAGTGTTTTATCGCGGAAGACAACAAAACACTGATGTGCATATTCCAAAGGTACAGTTGGCGTTCGGCTATGTTGTTAATATGAATGAAGAGAGGACTACATCGAATAAAAATGAAAGACGGAAAATGTTTTTTGCTGATTTGAAAGACCTATTTTTGGTAGCAAAAGTTGATAAACAAATAACAACTGTTATTTTATTTTATTTTTTAATATCCTTTCATAATTAAATATCCTGAGAAAATTATCTAAACTTTGCTCATAAGAACTTTCTTGATACGATCACTTAGATATGAGCATGCAGATTTAAAAAAAAACTGGAACATGAGGTTTTTTTAGTGTTTTCCCATCAGCCTTCGGTTTTACTATCTCGAGAGTTTTATGAACTGAAACTTATTTTAAAGTTTTAAAATCCAGCCCTAAACTTGAAAAAATGTCAAAGTTTTAAAATCATATTTGGGTAATTCTCTACCAACTCACACGAAATCGGAAAAGTTGCCCCGATCCTCTTCGATTTGCGTGAAACTTTGTCCTAAGCGGTAACTTTTGTCCCTGATCACGAATCCGAGGTCCGTTTTTGATATCTCGTGACGGAGGGCGGTACGACCCCTTCCATTTTTGAACATGCGAAAAAAGAGGTGTTTTTCAATAATTTGCAGCCTGAAACGGTGATGAGATAGAAATTTGGAGTCAAAGGGACTTTTATGTAAAATTAGACGCCCGATTTGATGGCGTACTCAGAATTCCGAAAAAACGTATTTTTCATCGAAAAAACACTAAAAACGTTTTAAAAATTCTCCCATTTTCCGTTACTCGACTGTAAAAATTTTTGGAACATGTCATTTTATGGAAAATTTAATGTACTTTTCGAATCTACATTGTCCCAGAAGGGTAATTTTTTCATTTAGAACAAACTTTTTCATTTAAAAATTTCGTGTTTTTTCTAACATTGCAGGGTTATTTTTTAGAGTGTAACAATGTTCTACAAAGTTGTAGAACAGACAATTACAAAAATGTTGATATATGGACATAAGGGGTTTGCTTACAAACATCATGAGTAATTGCGATTTTACGAAAAAAAGTTTTGAAAATGTTACTTTTTGCGTTTCTCTTTGTTGCGTCGTCCGTGTCTGTCGCGGACACGGACAAAACTTTTTTTCGTAAAATCGCGATAACTCGTGATGTTTATAAGCAAACCCCTTATGTCTATATATCAAAATTTTTGTAATTGTCTGCTCTACAACTTTGTAGAACATTGTTACACTCTAACAAATAACCCTGCAAAGTTAGAAAAAACACGAAATTTTAAAATGAAAAATTTTGTTCTAGAAGAAAAACTGACCTTTCTGGGTCAATGTAGATTCGAAAAGTACATTAAATTTCCCATAAAATGACATGTTCCAAATTTTTTTACAGTCTAGTAACGGAAAATGGGAGAATTTTTAAAAATTAATGTTTTTTCGATGAAAATACGTTTATTTCGAATTCTGAGTACGCCATCAAATCGGGCGTCTAATTTTACATAAAAGTCCCTTTGACACCAAATTTCTATCTCATCACCGTTTCAGACTGCAAATTATTGAAAAACACCTCTTTTTTCGCATGCTCAAAAATGGAAGGGGTCGTACCGCCTCTCCGTCACGAGATATCAAAAAATGGACCTCGGATTCGTGATCAGAGACAAAAGTTACCCTTAGGACAAAGTTTCTCGCAAATCGAAGAGGGGTCGGAGCAACTGCTGTGTGGGTTGACGGAGAACTACCCATTTTTGATTTCAAAATATTTAAAATGTTTTATTTCAATTCACTCTTTTTTTTAAATATTCAAAAACTTCTGCAGGGACTAAAAAAAATATATTTGGAAATGACAATAACCTGAAAACGGTGAAACAGTATATCAAAGTTTCATTCAAGTATTTTTTTATTGCATATTTAATTTTATATCAAAACATGGAATCAATAATTTGTTTGACATTTTTTAGCTCTATTTAAATCTCATTTAAATAAACATTAAACGGTAATTTTTTGTTGATCCTTCTGGAATATTCTCAAAATGTGAAATTTTCTATCTTCTTAGGCCATTGCAAATTTTAGTTCATATTTGTAGACCTCTTTTTCTTTAATTTCTTCAGAAAATCAAAAAAATTGTTGAAAACCAAAATTATCAATAAAAATTCATGTAAAACTGATTGTCATTTGTTCAAAATACCCTATTTTTTGTATTTTTAATCAAGTGGAGTTTTTAGACTTTTTGATTTTTTTTAATTTGAAACCAATAATCTGAAAAAGAAATAAAACTTTTAGAAAAAAAATATTTCGATTTTTTTTATATTTTTCAAGTTTTTAGTAGTAATAATGTGTAAAGCATTTTGTGTGAGAAAAAGCTCCAAATATTTTGAAAATTGGCCTTGAAATAAGAAAATATAGTTTTGGGGCTGTCCGACCAAAAATTATTGTAAATATTCGAGAATCTAAATCTTGAGAAGATATTTTTTGATCTCCAGCAAAGTTGTAATATGTGGTAAGTAGTTTTTGAAAATTTTGAAAACGTTGAAATCGGTTGTTTTTCGTAATTTTTTTGTCAAAGTCAAAATCAAAACAAATGTTTAATGTTTAATGTTTAATGTTTAATGTTTAATGTTTAATGTTTAATGTTTAATGTTTAATGTTTAATGTTTAATGTTTAATGTTTAATGTTTAATGTTTAATGTTTAATGTTTAATGTTTAATGTTTAATGTTTAATGTTTAATGTTTAATGTTTAATGTTTAATGTTTAATGTTTAATGTTTAATGTTTAATGTTTAATGTTTAATGTTTAATGTTTAATGTTTAATGTTTAATGTTTAATGTTTAATGTTTAATGTTTAATGTTTAATGTTTAATGTTTAATGTTTAATGTTTAATGTTTAATATTTAATGTTTATTGTTTAATGTTTAATGTTTAATGTTAAATGTATAATGTCATTTAAAATAATTTAAATTAAATTAGAACAGTAAATTTTTGGAATGAACCAACTGCCATTTGTTGATCCCTCAACTTTTCCATCGCATACACTTCGTAATCCTATTCAAAAAGATAATGTTGAAAAGTTCCAGCGAACAACTTTCCCCAATGCTCTCGCAGAAATGAAGAATGCATCTTCTGCGCGCATCAACTCGACAAACAACACTTGTTTTCAAAGCTCCATTTCCAGCCTTTTTTTTCCACGCAAAAAAGGCAGCAGCAGGGGAAAAAAGCACCAACCCAGCCGTAAACTCAATTAAAAACATCATATTAAATGCACGCGCGCTAAGCTCGCGCCATTATCCAGCTGCACAAAAAAAAAGTGCAACCGACAGTGATGAGCTTTTTCTCTGCGTGCGACAACCTGAATTCAAAAATGAATCAACACGGAAGGAGCGGAAAAAAAGTTTTTCTTTCAACGGAATGAAAACTGAAAAGTTGCCACAACTGAGTGTCACCATAAAAGCTGGGGAAAAAAACGCTCAGAAAATTAGCTCGTAGAAGTTGCGGTAGAAAAAGCTATAAATATTTGCAAATGTTATTAAATTTAAAATCATTCGTGCTCGCTCACTTGCCAACTAATTAAAACGAAAGCCAAACGCGCGCCGCCGCAAGTGTTCACTTGGCCGCAGCAAATTTAGTTGGGAAAGGGGGAGGTGGGGGGAAAGTTTCATGTAATTCACAGCGCAACGAGAACAATGGCGCGAGAAGCTTTTCCAGCTTCAAGAAGGGGACAACTTTCTGCCAACGAGTGCTGCCAGTATAGTGGTTGTCTCCGGGAAATCAAAAGCTCATTACCTAACTACTTCCGAGGAAGAGCAGAGGCAAGATGGCGCCGAAATAGATTCTCAAACCAAGAGTTGGTCTTTCAAGGAAGGACTGTGCAAATTGACTCGACAAAAGTTTGCTTATGAAGTTGGACGGGAGAGTAAAAAAAAGCTGAATCAAATTTCTAAATGCAATTGGAAAGTCCGTTCTAATTAGAAAGTTTTGAACGAGTGTGGTGGGTCGTTTTATGCAATGAGGCAATTTTATCTCAGGGTTTATATTTTTGTTTTATTCAGTTTTGACTGGAAATATTAATATTGAGAATGAGCAATTCCAGCTCAAATCAGGAATTTTTCTGGTACTTTTGTACCCGACCCTCTCCGATTTTAATGAAACTTTGTAGACATGTTATCCTAGGCCTATATAAGCCATTTTTGTGTATATGGAGCCAATAGTACTCGAAAATAACATTTGAGAAGGGCGTAAGGTATTTAAATATTTTTTGTATTTTGTAATTTAAAAATTACTGAATCTCGAAGCCGTTGCGTCGTATCAAAAAGTGGTCAAAGACAAACTTGTAGGAAATTGGACGGGCTTTCTGGAAAAAATACACTGAAACAAAAATACATGCCACATCTATGAGATTTTTAGATTTTTAAGTCTAAAACTTAAATTCAAAGGTGATGTCACTTTTTTTTTTCGTTCCAAATTTTTGAGGAAATAGCCTAAAATGTTACCAAAGGACTGACGAAAAATGCAGGATGGTATGTCTCTCCTAAAAAAATACAAAAATCATTTACTAAAACTGTTTTTTTGAAAAGTGGTCTAAACCTTAAAATTTTTAAAAACCGGTAGTGGGAATCGATTTTCCAGACAATGTTACATAAAAGTCTTCATATTGACCATTGCACAGTGTTCGGAATGGCAAAATTAAGTGGAATAAATTGATAACTCCTTTATTTGACGTCCTAGCGAAATGGTGTCTTCGAAAGAGTTGTTTCACTTGATAAGGGCTATCTTTTGAAGTTATTGATACACAGGGTGACGACCTTCCAGGGTGTCAACCAAAAACTAACTTTGTTGGATGACGTTGTAGGGCTTTGGTGTCTTGGGCAAAGTTGTAGAGGAGAAAATTTCATGGAAGTTTGTCGAAGGCGCCAAATTTGTAGCTCTTAATCTACTCGAGATATGCGCCATTTTTGCAAAAATGGTCCAAAAAAGCACTTTTTTGGTGATAACTCAAAATGTTAGCATTTTAGCGGCCTACTATGTTCTAAAGAGTTGTTTATGAAATAAAATTACACATATTTGCCGAAGACAGCAAAATGTTTTGAGCCTTTATTGAGGAGTTATAACAATTTTTAGGTGATTTTGAGCCTATTTTCAAGTTGCTATGTTTTCAAAATGGCGCATTTTGGCGCAAAACCGAACAATGCACCTGAAAGTACTCACTTTCAACTACATTTCATGAAAATATCTCCGTGTCTATCGGTGTCTATTTTTAGATAACTCAATTTTAGTTTGACTGTTTTTAATCAATTTATTTATAATTTTTAAGCGGAATCTTATTGAAAACGTGGTAATAATCGGTAAATTGAAGGGTAAATTGATCGATTATTATGGAAAAAACTATGTCTATGAAAAAATACGATAACCTTTCTGAATTGACCAAGTATAAAAAGAAATACTTAATTTCAAATACGAACAATTACTTAAAATTTTAACCTGCATTATTTTTGGGCTATATGTGTTTTTATTCATAATTTTAGAATGTGTGTCATAATTAAAGCATAAATAATGTATTTTCCATAATAATCGATCAATTTACCCTTCAATATACCGATTATTACCACGTTTTCAATAAGATTCCGCTTAAAAATTATAAATAAATTGATTAAAAACAGTCAAACTAAAATTGAGTTATCTAGAAATTGACACCGATAGACACGGAGATATTTTCAAGAAATGTAGTTGAAAGTGAGTACTTTCAGGTGCATTGTTCGGTTTTGCGCCAAAATGCGCCATTTTGAAAACATAGCAACTTGAAAATAGGCTCAAAATCACCTAAAAATTGTTATAGCTCTTCAATAAAGGCTCAAAACATTTTGCTGTCTTCGGCAAAGATATGTAATTTTATTTCATAAACAACTCCCCAGAACATAGTAGGCCGCTAAAATGCTAACATTTTGAGTTATCACCAAAAAAGTGCTTTTTTGGACCATTTTTGCAAAAATGGCGTATATCTCGAGTAGATTAAGAGCTACAAATTTGGCGCCTTCGACAAACTTTCATGAAATTTTCTCCTCTACAACTTTGCCCAAGACACCAAAGCCCTACAACGTCATCCAACAAAGTTAGTTTTTGGTTGACACCCTGGAAGGTCGTCACCCTGTATGTCAATAACTTCAAAAGATAGCCCTTATCAAGTGAAACAACTCTTCCCAAGACACCATTTCGCTAGGACGTCAAATAAAGGAGTTATCAATTTATTCCACTTAATTTTGCCATTCCGAACACTGTGCATTGTCTTATGTCCAATCCTTAGGAAAATACAGCAATTTTAAAAATAAAAATGTTGAAAAAACGGATTTTTTTTGGTTTTTGGAAATTTCTTCATGACAGACTTGGTTTTTCAGTCTTGTAAATAATTTTACCGGAATGCTTGACCAATTTCCCCTAAGTTTGTCTTTGACAGCATTTCAATTGGATGTAAGGGATTACAGCTTATACTCAATAACATTGCTTATAACTGAAAATAGAATATTTTTTTTCAGTGTGGTAGAAACCAGGATAATAAATTTGCTTACGTAAATATAAAAACGCTATAAATCAAACAAACAAATATTTAATATAAAGGAATTTTCAAACCAAGCACTGCTCAGACTGTAATATTCAAATGATTTTCTCTTGCAGCAACTATCACATTTTCATCTCGTGTTCCCGGAGCATAAGCAACATTATCCATGATAGCATAATTTCATATTCTCGCCTGAAGCTTAAGGCGGTTCCCCAACCAAAACACACTGACTGCTGTCGAATGTAGAAAAATCGATAAAAAAAATTCAGGGGCCGGAGAGTCCCCAAAGCAGTTTTGGCCCATTTTCAGTATTTGCTCCTCTGCATCGTGAACGCCTTATTTGTTGTAATCTCCGTTTTCACTTTTGTTCCAAACTAGACATTTGTGTGGTGTCAGTGTTCTGTACATCGAACAGTATGGGTGAGGGTGGTGGAACAATGGCAAACATCGAGCTATAGGGAAGGATCGGTTCAAAGGACGGGAGTTGGCCATAAGTTTCCACCTAAATCTACATTTACTCACGATGCTGGCTGTTAGACTTGGTTTCTGCCGACATACCTGCAAAGAGAGAAAGAAGAAGAACGGAAATCAGCATCAAGAAACACATAAACTGTTAATAAATTCCGAGAATTTTCAAGTCGATGTGCTCGTTGAGAGGTGAGATGGAAAACGGGCGCGTAGCACGTGGGGCCACGTGGGGCCTCGGGACGGTGGAAAAACTTTTCCGCGCAAAACAACCATCGTCATTTTTATCATCGTGATGATGATGATGATCAGCACACCACTTGAGCGAAGTGGGAGTGTGGAATGTGCGCCCCCTGAATCAACATAATGGCTTGCTTATGTTGGTTTGATGGTGCGGTTGTTCGCATATCTTTCGCAGATCTAGGAATTCTTCGCGCGTGATGGCTTTTGAACGCGCACGTGGACGGTCACGTGGGGGCAAATGCTGTTCCAAATTTTTGGATGTAATAAACTATATCTTAAAGAAAATAAAATGAGTTAAAGTGTTCAATTGAAAATGTTGTTCTTTATAGGAGTATATTTTGTAAAAAAAACGTAAAAAAATTGATAAAACTTTTTTTTTGTATTTTAGTATTTCAGAATGCAAGAACAGTCCAGACTTACTATCCGAAGTCTAGAATATCCGATGGTTTGTATCAAGGTTTTTAACGAAAAAAATTTTCGAGGTTCGATAACGATAATCTATCGTTATCGTTATCGTTATTCCGATAATTTTATCGTCGGTAATTTTTATCGACGATAAAAGACGATGAGTTTCAATGTATAAATACTTAAATTTTCACAAAATATCGTTTTTTAAAGTACTAATTTTTTATAATTTGCAATGTGGGTTTCAACCGACTCGAAAATACTCATTTTTTTCGAATTTGCGATATGAGTATCATGTATTTTAACTGTTTTAGAGATTTTAAAAGAAATACTAAAATTTTCACAAAATACCGTTTTTTAATACTGGAATTTGTATAATTCGCAATATGGGAATCAAACGACTCGAAACTTTGCATGCATTTTCACTGTGTTAGAGTTTTTTTAATGAAATTCTAAAATTTTCGCAAAATACCGTATTTTCTCTAAAATATTTTTTTTTAATTTCGCAATGTGAGTATCAAACTATTCGAAATTGTGCATGTATTTTATCTGTTTTAGTGATTTTTAAATGAAATACTAAAAAGTTCACAAAAAATCTAATCTACACATATTGCGAATTAGAAAAAATAATAGTTTTTAATACTGTATTTTGTAAAAATTAAGTTTATCATTAAAAGAACTCCAAAACAGCTATTTTAGCATGCAAAATTTCGAATCGTTTAGTACCCATATTGCGAAAAATGAAAATTGAGTATTTTCGAGATAATACGGTATTTTGTGAAAATTTAAGTTTTTCATTCAAAAAACTCTAAAACAATGGAAATGCAAGTAAAATTTCGAATCGTTTGATACCCATATTGCAAATTGTAAAAAATTGCGTACTATCAAAAAAGTACGGTATTTGTGAAAATATTCGTATTTCATTAAAAAAAACTAAAACAGTGAAAACGCAGGATTTCGCTTCATTTGATACCCATATTGAGAATTATAAAAAAATGAGTATTTTAGAGAAAATACGGTATTTTGTGAAAATTTTAGTGTTTCATTCAAAAACCCTAAAACAGTGAAAATGCATGCAAAATTTCGAATCGTTTGATACCCATTTTACAAATAATAAAAATTTGAGTACTTTAAAAATACTGTATTTTGCAAAAAAAAAATAGTATTTATGCTTTGAAACTTACATTATCAAAAAAAAAAAAAAAAGATTCGAAACGAATGCATTAAAAATTTAACATGAAATTGATCATCCTTTGTCGGCGATAAGATTATCAACGATAGAATTATTGAAATAACGATAACGATCGATAACAACCGTGGTTTGTATAGAACTTCGGATAATCGAAACGCGAACTTTTTTGCTGTTAATCTTTATTTTAACATTAAATTCGAGTTCTGCGATCCGAATTATTGTAAAATTTGAATAGTTGAATGCATTTTTCAAGTTTTTCGTCCTCGCCATCTTGGATTTAAAATTCAAAATCACTTAAGCGTATTTAGGGGGTCATCCTTAAGCTTTTTTTTCATGATTCGATTGTAAGAAGTGAAATTTTTCCGAGGCCTTCGGATAATCGAGTTTGGACTGTTTTTTTATTATTAAAGTATTTTAGTATTTTAGTATTTTAGTATTTTAGTATTATAGTATTTTAGTATTTTAGTATTTTAGTATTTTAGTATTTTAGTATTTTAGTATTTTAGTATTTTAGTATTTTAGTATTTTAGTATTTTAGTATTTTAGTATTTTAGTATTTTAGTATTTTAGTATTTTAGTATTTTAGTATTTTAGTATTTTAGTATTTTAGCATTTTAGTATTTTAGTATTTTAGCATTTTAGCATTTTAGCATTTTAGCATTTTAGCATTTTAGCATTTTAGTATTTTAGCATTTTAGTATTTTAGTATTTTAGTATTTTAGTATTTTAGCATTTTAGCATTTTAGTATTTTAGTATTTTAGTATTTTAGCATTTTAGTATTTTAGTATTTTAGCATTTTAGCATTTTAGTATTTTAGCATTTTAGCATTTTAGTATTTTAGTATTTTAGCATTTTAGCATTTTAGTATTTTAGCATTTTAGTATTTTAGCATTTTAGTATTTTAGCATTTTAGTATTTTAGTATTTTAGCATTTTAGTATTTTAGCATCTTTAGTATTTTAGTATTTTAGTATTTTAGTATTTTAGTATTTTAGTATTTTAGTATTTTAGTATTTTAGTATTTTAGTATTTTAGTATTTTAGTATTTTAGTATTTTAGTATTTTAGTATTTTAGTATTTTAGTATTTTAGTATTTTAGTATTTTTGTATTTTAGTATTTTAGTATTTTCTTTTACAAATCGAGGAGGTAAAAAATAAAATTGCGAACTTTATTGAAAAATCTATTTACAATAATAATCAATGTTTATTAAATTTTTCAAAAATTTAAAGTAATTCAATTATGACAATTGAATTCCACACTGGCGTGTCCCCTCCATTTGACCACGAGGTCAATTCCTTCACACATACGTACATTGATCCGATTGACGTCATACACGAACGAGCAGGACAAATTGACCCCTGCGCGTCCATGTCAACTTCGCAAGGGAGTGGGGAAGAATCTTCCCCGACACATCAGCACAAAAGCTGTGTAAAATAAATCGTAAAATTTTACGACATTCTATCCTGAAATAGGGTATGGTGCGAATTTTGGATCGCATTATTTCATGCGGATTAATTTTTTGAAAATTTACTTAGTCCATTTTTTTCGAAAAATTTCCACTAGTGAAGAAAAAGCAAATGTGGTTGGGGATTGCAGAGAAATCCCACTAGTTATTACCGGAATTGCCGTCATACACAATGTCTCGTTTAGCTTCTGTTGAATGTTGTCAACGAGGAATACCGCCAACACAGCAGATTAATGCTCGGAAACGTGATGACGTCATCGTAGCTGAACTAGTCAAGAATCTTGATATTTGGGAAAAGTCTTCCGGAATCTCAAAAGTCACATTCATTTCACGTGAATTCCCCAGAAATCACTCAAATTCCCTCCGTAAAAATCTCCAGAAACGTCCAAACATCTTGTTCCATTACAGAAAGCACCGTGAGAAAGGAAAAAGCTCCCTGCAAACAAAAACTAACAACCATTTTGTGTAACTCTGCAAGCAGATTTGTGCCGCGCTCGCGCCAATTCCCAGCACAATTTATCACCGGCCATTGCTCATACTTGGCCCCGGCGCGCACTTTGGCCACCAACCCAGGACACCATCTGATGATGATGATGATTCCGGGTCCGAAAAATAGTCCCCCCCCCGTTTTCCGTAAAATTCTGTTCGCGCGACGGAGCTTTTGCACTTTCTTCCAGGCCGAGCTTTGCAAGCTCCGAGCGGTTCACGGAATCTGAAAAGTGCAATTTCACTCTGCGATTTTGAGAAAAAAGGAAACCTTTTTTTTGCTAGATCCTCGTTATTTTGGGGAAAGCAAATAGGTTTGGTTTGCTGTGGCACGGTGTGCTTGATGATATTTAAATTTGATTTTATTCAAGTTTTCACAAAATAGAAATTAGCAATTTGAAATTAAATGTTATCAAACGTTTTTTTTTAGATTTTCACTTGAAAAGATCATTTTTTGAATCCACCGTCCACGACACCACCCTCCCGCCAAGAATGACAAAGTGATTCCGGACCAAACAGACGGAGACGGAGACAGACTCGAACCATTCCTTCAGCGAAGGGGATAAAAAGGAAAGCTCCGAAAACTCGAGCAGGGAAAACCAACTGTGTGCACAGGAGGGCTGAGAAAAATGCTTTTCCTTCACGATATGCACAATTCATTTGGAAGATAAATTCCCCTTTGAGGGGAGGGAGGGGGTAGCTTGAGGAATTTGTGCAACTTCCGGTGGGGCCTTTACCCTCAGGGCACTTCTGGTCGATTACCGGTCCCGTTGGTTTCCGTGGCGCTGACCAAGTTTCCGTGTTGTCATCTAATTTATAATTTATTGAAAACAAATCTCAAACAATAAAAAAAATTAAATAAAATGTTTCGTGATTCTTTCAATGAATCACCCTAACCAAACATTCAAGAATAAATGCCAACCCTCGCCCAATCGGTGTCAGTGATAAATTATCGCCCGGGAAAACTTTACGCTTGGCCACTATTTACGTGCTGCTGGGTGTACATTTGGAATGTTTTCAGCCGTCATGACCAGCACTAGAGCCCGGATAAACCAGAGCGCCACCAGAGCTTTGACGAGAATATTGTGATGGCTTGCTCGAAACTGTACGTTTGACCCTTAGGCGGGATGAATTCTCAACAGAAGAAAGAAAAAATAACCGTCTGATTCGGACGTACAAACATTTGAAGAATCATCGAATTGATTATAATTTCCAGAGGTTTTTTGTAAAGCTTAATAAACTTTTTTTTTTTACTTTTAAGCAAGCTTCCCCGCACCGTGCGGTACACGCGGTTCACTTGTCCCTCGGGTTTGCTTTGCGCCTGCTTTGTTCGGTTTACTCCCGTACCCGACTCACACGAACCGAGGGTATTTTGGTTCATCGTACCAGCGCACCACGACACTCTCGGTTCGCCGCGTCGGTTTTGTGTCTGGCACCCACCCATGGCATGAACCCGGTGTATGAACCAAGGTGCTTCACTCGGCACGAGCCGAGGTACGTGCCGTGGTATGCGCTGGCGGTACAAAACGGGTTCAATACAACGGCGCGTACCACAGCACGCTAGGTTCATGCCATGGGTGAGTGCCAGACACAAAACCGATCGGGCGAGCCGAGAGTGTCGTGGTGCGCTGGTACGATGTACCAAGATACCAATACACAAATGGGTTCAGGCACGTACCGAAGCTAGAAAAAGAACCCGCGGTGTGTCTTGGCACTGGCGCATGGGAAGCTTGCTTTTAAGTGTTTACTGGCGGTTTCAAAATCCATGAAGCAAAAAAATTATGTATTGGATCTTTAGATTTGATATCATTTCAGGACTTTTTGATTCTTATTCCGGGCAGACGGTAATAACAAAATTCATGCCATTTCAATAACAAATACTGTTAAAATAACAGAAAGTGTTATGAAATCTTCTTGAAAAATCCATGTTTGCACAAGAGTTTCATAACAGTTTATGTTATCATAACCAAATTTGTTATTGGTCTGATTTTGGTTGAAAGCCAAAACAACTTTAGAATAACATTTTTTGTTATGGAAGAATACCTCTAACTGTTATTGAGATGATCGGATTAGTTATTAAAATAACAAAAAAAAAATAACAATAAAAAATAACAAAGATTTGTTCGAAGAATAACGAAAAATGTTATTAGTGTTACAATCCAATAACAAAAAAAATCATAACGACTAATAATAAAACTTGTTATAAATAACATAAAATGTTATTGGCCTAGTATTTTCAAATATCAAAAAATGCTTTTCCCAAATTATTTCCGTCTGCCCGGGATGATTAGTCGTTATATTATTACTGCCCATAACCTCTCTTGGATCAACCCATTTATGTTAAGTTTGTGCAAATGTATTGTCTGCCTGTGTGGATCAATCGGACCGCGCACTGGACTCACAATCCAGAGGTCGCCGGTTCGAATCCCGGGGCGGACGCAAAAAATTCTAAGTGTAAATATAGGTATTCGGTGCCCTCTCCCCGTGCCCATACCTTCACACTTAAGAGGCCCGGGAGGTGGAGTCTTGTCGCAAAAAGAACGATACACGCCTGTGGATCCGTTGACGAAACCGCAAGGTTTAAGAGGGCCACATTATAAGGTGTTACGTCGATTCCGTTTTTTTTTTGTGCAAATGTATAGTTATCTGATTGAGTTTTTGTTTTTAATTGGTAATTTTTTATGTAAAATTATCTAAAAACACACAATATGAACAAAAATCGATATTTTTACTATTGAGTCAATTCTGAGGGCAGATTCGGATTCAGTGAGCAAAATTACATGGAAAAATATACAGTTGGAAATTTTTTCAATTTTATTAGGGTGGTCTCATACACTTTTCCCCTAAAAATTAGACATTTTCAAATGCAAATATCTCGATATCTCCCTTTTGAATGCAATGTAGCGCTTACAATTTGGCCTGCACTTTGTCGATATTGAAGCTAAAAAATTGCATCTTTTCAGCTTAAAAATGGCTGGAACTTTTTACCCTTAAGGGGTTACATACATGTAAATCGTCAAAAATTTCAAGGGTTGGTATGAGCACACACTAATTATTTTTTGAAATTTGTTTTCAGGGCATTAAAATATACATTTTCATCTATTAACAAAATAAATATGAAGACATTTGGATGTCCCATTGTCGAGATATAGTCATTTTAAGTTAGCAGTTTCAAAAAACGGGCGCCAAGATATCTCAACACTGCATTGACCAAATCGGCTCAAAATTTTTGTGAAGACTCACTAAATGGGTCCCGTGTGCATGATGAAGGCCGATTTTCAAAAAGTTTATTAAAAAAAGATAAAAATATTTTTCTGTTTTTCATGTAAAAAAATAATAATTTTTGATTTTTGTAATTTTTCAAAACCCTAAATTTCAAAATCAGGCTTCATCATGCACACGAAATATGTCTTGACAGTCCTCACTCTAAATTTCAGCCAATTTGGTCCATCCCATCTCGAGATATCGTGGCACCCGCAAATCAACTCGGTGTTTTGAGAAAAACGCTCACAAAGTTTGACGGTTCGCTTTGCGCATGGCAAAACATTAAAGTTAAATTTGATTAAATTTAAAGTTAAATTTGGTTAATCGTCTTCGACTTACTTAAATCATGAAATATCTTTATGAAATTTTCAGGAGTGATTGGAAATCATCTTTTGAAAGGATTCAATAAATAATCGGAAATATGTTTTTTTTTAGATTTTTTACATGTATGTAACCCCTTAAGTCATGTCATGTCATGTTTGTTTTTTAGAGTTCAAAAAGTGCTCCCAACATCTTTTATTTATCTAAAACTTTACTCTGAATTGCTACGTTAAAAAAAATAAATTTTGAAAGTTCGCTGAGATCCTTCCTCAATAGTTGGTCGTAAAAGGCGTAGATTGTGAGATAAAATGTTGGTGTCATAGGCAAAGTTGCTTGGATAAGCAAGCTCAACAACCTTCTAGAGAACAAAAAAATGCGCTAAAATATTGCTGAAAAGTTAGATTTTCAAAATCACCCTAATCGTGAATCACCCTGATTTTCAACCAAACCAAAAGTTTCCCTTTTCCATTTGCAATAACTCTTCTCAAGACACCATAGCCTTTTTCCACTTAATTTTGTGATCTTTTTTAGTGTTGTTTTAGATTGAAACTCGTTAGGGGAAAAAATAAAATGCATTGAGCATCAATCGTCTGATTCAGACGTTACTCTTATTTTTCGATATCGTTAAAATTTAATTGTTTGATTCAGGTGTTAGAAGAAAAAAGGGTATTAAAAATGCTTAAAAGCTCAAGTTTTCTTGGAAAAAAAATGTTTTTTGCACATTGCTTTTTAAAAATTATAAATCTGTTCAAAATTTTTTGCGGTCTCCTTTCCATTGCTTTTATGGGTTAAATACGTAGTTGTCGCGATTTTATACGTTGATTGTCTGATTTAGGCTTTAGATGAATCACCCCGTTAAAAAATGCTTCAAAACGTTATTTTTTCAAGATTGAAGTCCGTTTGGAGAAAAATAAAAACACAAAAATTCCTTTAAAAACAGTCGTCTGATTCAGACGTAACCCTTATTTTTTTGGTATCTTATTTTAAACAATAATAGCAATGATAGTAATTTTACATTAATTGTCTGATTAAGACGTTAGAAAAGAAACGGGTTTAAACAACTTAAATAAGACAAAAAACATAAAAATCGTACAAATTTCATAATAAATTATGTTTATCACAATTTTCAATCAAATTTGCAAACTTTTTAGTCCAAGAGAAATGCTTTAAATCAGTCATTCAAATCAAGTTTTAATCATAGTTGGTATGACTTCAAATAATAATAAAACAATGAAATGGCATGAACATCAAATGTCTGATTCAGACGTCATTCTAAATTTGTATTTTTTTCTCAAATTCAATGTCAGAATATTGTTTTTTTTTTTTGTGGTAGAAGTAATCAAAGTCTTTAAATGAAGATAATATTTCAGACATGAGAAGAAATTTTATACTTTTTCTTAATTCAAAAATAGCCGTCTAAAAAACAAATGAATGATTTTCAACACAAACTCAAATTGAGGACTCCACGGACCAAGTATTGTATGCTGTATGCTGATTTCTTTGGATCAACCGGTCGAATCATAGTTGGTTTGATTTCAAATGTTTAAAAATAAACGGTCTGAACCATCAATCGTCTGATTCAGACGTTACACGGAATTTTGAGCTCTTGAAAAAAAATGAGGTCAGAAATCTGATTTTTAACGAAAGATGTCTTAACAATCCTTGGACGTCATTCGTCTGATTCAGACGTTAGAAGATATTTGTTTTTTTTTCGATTTCAAAGTCAGACATTTCAAATAAAATGATAAAAACACCTAAATTTTCAAATTATTCACACTTTTATGTCTTTTTTGTGGACTTCTCGAACCAACTATTACACCAATCAATGGCCATTTAAGTGTCTACCAGTGATTAACGGCAGTAAGGCAGTCTCTTCCTCTCATCATCATCAGCATGGCTAAAAGTAAACCATTCATCTTTGAGTGATGATAGTTTCATCCCGAGAGTTTCGATTACGGTAAAAAGCTGCAAGTAACGTCGTTAATCGCTTTACTAGTTAGAGCTGAAATGTTGAAGTAAAAACATTTTAAAGTGACTTTCAACAAAGAAAACATCATTTCTCCGAAAACCGCTCAAAAGAACACTTACGATGCGGATTTTCCCCCACTGCCTTGCTAAACCAAATTTAAAAGCAAACAATTTTCAACCGTCCCCGAGGGACGGGGGTGAACGTTGGTAAAATTAAGCCCCTGCTTCGCTCTTCATTTCCATTATTTCAACACTTTATTTCACTTTAGCCTGTGAGACGTTCGCCACGTGGCTGCAAACACATTCTTGGCAAGAACGCGAACCTTGTGTTTGCATGGGTTGTTTGTCTCCATTTCGTGGAACGGCAAATTGGCAAATTTTTAGGCCTCTTCGTGGAAATGGTAAAATGCGACAATATACCATAATGGAGTGCAATTGTTGGAGCTTTTCTCGGTTTTTGGAGGAAGCCATCAAGTTGGATTGGGAGAATCGTAATTGACTGGTGGTTGCTGGGGGCGGGAGTCGTTTGAAGAAGACGTTTGAAAAGTGAGCTGATATATGTTGGTGAGAAGTGAGAAGTAAGAAGTAAGAAGTAAGAAGTAAGAAGTAAGAAGTAAGAAGTAAGAAGTAAGAAGTAAGAAGTAAGAAGTAAGAAGTAAGAAGTAAGAAGTAAGAAGTAAGAAGTAAGAAGAAGAAGTAAGAAGTAAGAAGTAAGAAGTAAGAAGTCTTATGTCCGAAATTCAAAGTGATCTAATGTCAGAAATTCAACGTCTAGATGTGGTCACGTTCCGTTAGAATAGATTAAACTCCATCAGTCCAGCAACAAAGTGTCCACAACAAAACTGTTCAAAGCTATCGGCCGAGAAGATTGTGCAGCAGCACAAATTGCTTCCACCACATTGAGAATAATATCATGTGCTTACGGTATTATATTCCCACACAAACAAACAACTCACAAGCCAAGCACACACACACCCACACACAAACACAAACAGTAAGTTTACTCTTTTATTGTGATTGAAAATGGACTCTCGGACACTTTGCAGTGGAAAACTGATATTGCTCTTTGCATCCAGTTGGCAAGGACGATGGCCAAGCATGTTGACCATCAGCTCAGGACGATCATTGCTTCGGCAGAAGTCTCAGCGGGTGGTCGTGTTTTTTCGCGGTGTGTTTGGCGCGTTTTTCACGGCGATTCCGAGGCGTGTGCGAGCGGACAAGCCCGTACCGGTGGTCAGAGAGGCCACAATCTGGTCGTCGTGGACACGGCGGCGGTGCAGCAGCGGAAGAGGAACGAGTTCCTGCATCCGAGCAGCAGCAGCAGGAGGAGGAGCAGCAGCGGCCGCGGAGGCAGCTGAGGCGAGAGACGGTCGTTGGTCGGTGGAACCGGCCCCGGAGAGTCGACTGCGGTCGGCGGACCAGTTTTCGGCCAGGCCAGGTCGGAGACAACCCCGTTGTTTACGTGGCTGGCAGCAGGCAGCACAACAACAACAACAAGCGCGCGCAAACGAGCTTCCCGCGCATCCCGCTGCGGGCGGCAGCCAGTGCGGCCAGTTCGGCGGTGAGTGCGAAAGGCGAGTTAATTAGTTTTTTTTTCGCTCATAGTTTTTTTGTTAGTCATATTTTTTTCTTCTTCCTTGGTTTTTTTCTTTTCGCGTAAATCTTGATTAGCTTTTGTATTAGTTTCTCTTTCGTTTTTCATTCCAACCATGGATCCGGATGAGGACCAGGTGGAAAAATGTCCGAGTCCGAAGACTGGGACACGGACAACGAGGGTGAAGTTGATCCTCTCCCAGGAGTGCCTTCTAACCAAACCGCGTTGGAACTCTACGGAAAGGACACCAAGGTCGTTGTGAAGGGCACTGGCGGGCGCAAAGCGAAGAAACGCAAGTCTCGACTGTCTCCGAAACCATACCCAAAACCTGATCCCACTTCCTCCAACACAAAAACCGGATCCAGCTCTTCCACTGAATCCAAGTCCTCTGGTCCCAACAAATCCAACTCCTATTCCAACGAACCCAACCCTCCGATCCCGCCAAATACGAATCCAATCCCTCCGGCACCAACCCTCCGATTCCGCCAAATCCGAATCCTATTCCACCGGCACCAACCCTCCGATCCCTCCAAATCCAAATCCACCAGGTGACAAGGAAAGACCAGTTCAAGCTCGCGCTCGCCAGTACGTGGGGGCTCGCAGACGGAGTGGGTGGTCTTCTTCCGGCCCAAACAAAACCCCTTAACTTCGTTCGGATCACAAAAGATCTGCATAACCATTATCCTGGGCTGGTACAATGTACTAAGCTGAACAAGAGCAAGCTCAGCGTGATCGTGAACTCCGCGGAGGAAGCTAACCAGATCGTGAAAGACATTCGGTTCTGTGTCGAGTACCGTGTTTGGATTCCGGCCCACAAAGTCGAAATCGACGGCGTGGTGACCGATGACAGTCTGTCGCTTGTCGACCTCTCAAGGGCGGTGGGTCGCTTCAAGAACCCTAAACTTCCAGCTGTGGAGGTACTCGAGTGCCGGCAACTGGGCAACGTCACCACCGAGGGTGGCAAGAAGAAGTTCATTCCTTCTGCCTCGTTCCGGGTGACTTTTGCAGGGTCAGCTCTGCCGGACTACATTGAGCTGTACAAACTTCGGCTTCCAGTTCGATTGTACGTTCCGCGTGTGATGAGCTGCGAAAACTGCCAGCAGTTGGGACACACCAAGACCTACTGCAGCAACAAGAGCAAGTGCTCAAAGTGCGCCGGCCCCCACAAGGACGTGGAATGCCAAAAGCAGGCTGAAAAATGCCTGCTTTGTGGCGGGGAACCGCACAAAACTCGGCAGTGCCCAAAGTACAAGGAGCGCGAGGACAAGATGAAGCGATCCTTGAAGGAACGCTCCAAGAAGTCCTTCGCGGAAATCCTTAGCCAGGCGAACCAATCCAATCGTTTCGCCCCCCTTGGCAGATGATTCGGGAGACGAGGAAAACGAGGAGGAAGTCCTCTTCCGGAGAGACGAGGAAAGTGACTCTTCCGGACCAAATCCGAAGCGCAACAAGGTTTCCAAGTCCACTAAAGCCGCTGGCGGCAAGGGTAAGGAAAGTGACTCGTTGAACTTCGAGGAGGATTTTCCTTTCGGTCCGTCAGGTAAGCCCGCTCCGAAGCCGGCACCGATACCTCTCGCCGCTGAAGCCCGTTCCCAAGCTGCCAAAGATCCCCTAAAACCGGTTCCTCAACCAAATCCGATCACCGATGCCTTCAAAGGAGTCCTTACTTTTCCACAATCGTGGAATGGCTGTGCTCTTTGTGAGTGAACCGACGCGTTTAATCATAAAGCGGTTTGAGCCTCTCGCTAGACACATCGGGAAACAGCTTGCTAGCACGATGCCCCTCTTGTCGTTCATTTCCTTTGATGGGTAATACACCAAAAACGAAAAACGGCATCTCCTTTCTACAATGGAATTGTAGAAGTTTAACCCCCAAGTTAAACGATTTTCAACAATTCGCATTCGAACGGGACTGTGATGTGTTTGCGTTGAGCGAAACGTTTCTTATCGGAGATGAGACGCCAGCTTTCCGGGGGTACAACATCATCACAGAGAGCAGGGCAGGGCCAAATAGAGGTGGAGGCGTACTGATTGGGGTCAGGAAGAGCCACACTTTTAGAAAGGTCACGCTCCCGAAGCTAGGAGGAATCGAAGCAGTCGCAGTACAGGCCAGGATCAGAGGACTGGACATTTGCATTGTGTCCGTCTATGTTCCCCCACAGGTGTCGTTAACTCGACAAAAGTTGTGGGGTATGCTTGAGCTGTTGCAGGCACCGCGACTGGTTCTGGGTGACTTTAATCTTCACAGCACCGAGTGGGGAAGTCACAAGACAGACCCTCAAGCATATCTGATTCATGAACTGTGTGACGACTTCCAGATGACCCTCCTAAACAGGGACAAGCAAGTTACGCGGATTGCAACACCACCAACGCCAACTACGTCTGGTACGAAGGCGAGTGCCATCGACTTGTCGCTCTGTTCCAACAGTCTGGCAGTTCTTTGTGACTGGAACGTGCTTCAAGATCCTCGTGGCAGTGATCATTTGCCGATCGCTATTCTGGTTAGCCATGGCCCACAGCAATCGACAACGGTGGAGATGCCTTACGATCTGACGCGAAATATCGACTGGAAACAGTACGCGGAGGCAGTCTCCATTGGAGTTGAGTTGCGAGCTGGGTTGGCACCGCTTGAAGAATATGCGTTTCTGGCTAATATGATCTATGACAGTGCGGTACAAGCTCAGACGAAACCCGTCCCGGGACCATACATCCGAACGCGCCCTCCACTTCCCTGGTGGGACAAGGAGTGTACGGATCTCTCGGCGGCCAGGTCTGTAGCTTATGTGGACTTCTGCAAGTGTGGATCCCCAGCGAACTTCCAAAGGTATAGAGCTCTTGATCGCAGGTACAGTAATACTCTGAAGCGGAAGAAGCGAATGTACTGGCGGGAGTTCGTTGAAGGACTACCAGCAGATACGTCCATGAGCACTCTGTGGCGCGTTGCGAGGGCCATGCGTAGAGGTTCCGTTCCGAACGAGAGTGTGGAAAAATCGAACAAGTGGATATTGGATTTCGCCAAGAAGGTGTGCCCGGACTCGGTGCCGACACAACCATCATTCGACGTTGTTGATGGGAGCGATTCTAATCCTCCCTTCTCGATGGTAGAGCTCTCCATAGCACTATTGACGGGCAACAACACTGCTCCTGGTCCGACAAGATCAAGTTCAGCTTGCTGAAGAATCTTCCGGACGTCGCCAAGCAGCGTCTGTTGAAACTGTTCAACACGTTGGTGGAGCAGAACGTAATTCCACACGAATGGCGACAGGTCCGGGTGGTTGCCATTCAAAAGCCCGGTAAGCCGGCGTCCGACCACAACTCGTATCGTCCAATCAGCTTGCTGTCGTGTCTACGCAAGTTGCTGGAGAAGATGATCCTCGACCGCCTCGAACCATGGATGGAACGAGAGCACTTGCTGTCAGACACGCAGTATGGCTTCCGGAGAGGCAAGGGAACAAGCGACTGTCTAGCCTTGCTGGCTACAGGGATCGACATAGCCCGTGGTAAAAACAGCAAATGGCTTCTGTCTTTCTAGACATCAAGGGTGCATTCGATTCAGTCTCCATCGAGGTGTTGGGAGTAAAGCTGCGGCGGAGCGGTCTCAATCCGACGATGTGCAACTTCCTCATCAACCTGTTGTCAGAAAAACACATGCACTTTGTGCAAGGTGATCTGGCAATCACCCGGATAAGTTACATGGGTTTGGCACAAGGCTCACGCCTTAGCCCATCCATGTATAACTTCTACGTCAGCGACAACGATGATTGCTTGACCGGATACTGCACCCTTATACAGTACGCAGATGACGCAGTGGTTTCAATCGCTGCCAAGAAGGAAGTCGATCTGCTAGAACCCTTGCAAGATACCCTGAACAACTTGGCCCATTGGGCAGTTGAAAAGGGTATTGAATTCTCTCCGGCGAAGACGGAACTGGTCGTTTTTACGGGGAAGCATGAACCGGCACAGCTCAATCTTTCTCTCTCGGGAAAGACTATCGAGCAGTCGGACCACTTCATGTACATGGGTACCATCTTCGATCAAAAGGGAACATGGGGAAGCACAATAACTACCTGAAGCAAAAGTGCCTGCAAAGAACTAATTTTCTGCGCAGTGTCTCTGGCAACCGGTGGGGTGCTCATCCTTCTGACCTGCTTCGACTGTACAAGACAACGATACTCTCGGTGCTGGAATATGGCAGTTTCTGCTTCCAGTCAGCTGCGAAATCACGCTTGTTGGTTCTCCAGCGGATACAGTACCGAAGTCTTCGCATTGTCTTGGGATGCATGCACTCAACTCACAACATGACCCTCGAGGTCTTGGCGGGAGTGTTGCCTCTGCGAACTCGTTACTACGAACTGTCTTACCGGTTCCTGATCCGGTGTGATTACAGGAATAAACTGGTAATTGACAACTTTGAAACGTTGCTGAACCTTCACGTTGAGTCTCGGCGCATGCTTCTATATTATGACTTTATGTCATCGTGGGAGTGGAGCCCGAGCACAACGGTACAGCGCACGCCTCCGTTAACCAGCAGCACCCTGATTGGCTTCGACACGTCCATGAAAGCCGATACTCGCGGTATCCCAAACCATCTTCTGCGGGGAGTTGTACCGTCGATCTTCGCATCAAAGTACAACCATGTTCCTCCAAACAACAGATTCTTCACCGATGGCTCCAAGCTCGACGGCTGTACGGGCTTCGGTGTTTATCATGAATCTTATCAGCTGTTCTTTAAGCTGAAGGACCCGAGTTCGGTTTATGTCGCAGAGTTAGCCGCGGTTTACTGCGCACTGCGAATCATCGAGACCATGCCACCTGACCACTACTTCATCTTCACCGATAGCTTTAGCTCTGTTGAGGCTATCCGGTCTCTGAAGCCGACCAGGGAGTCTGCGTTTTTCCTCACGGAAATACGCAAGACTTTAAACAACCTGGCGGCTCAGTCCTTCAGCATCACGGTGGTGTGGGTCCGCGCTCATTGCTCGATTCCGGGTAATGAGAAAGCGGACTTGCTCGCCAAGAAGGGTGCTGAGAGTGGAGACATTTTTGAAAGGCCAATTAGCCTACAAGAATGCTACGGTTTGCCGAGGCAGCGTGCGCTTCTGGATTGGCAAAAACAATGGGACGACGACACCAAGGGACGTTGGATGTATTCCATACGACCTAAGGTGCAAAGAAAAGCCTGGTTCAAGGGAATGGACTTGACGCGTGGATTCATCAGAATGATGTCCCGCCTTATGTCGAACCATTACTCATCCAAGGCTCATCTGTACCGTATCAACATGAGTGATACGAACTTATGCGACTGTGGGCAGGGTTATCAGGACATCGACCATCTCGTATGGGCGTGTCCAGATCACCAGGCTCACAGAATTAAGTTGAAAGATACCCTCAGGGCTCGAGGAAGACCACCAGAAATCCCGATGCGAGACGCGTTATCTCAACTAGACCTTGATGTTCTCTATCCGATCTATCAGTTCCTCGTAGATTCCAAAATTTCCATTTAGTTTTCTTCCAGTTAGTTTTCCTTCAGTTAGTTTTCCTTTGTTAGTATAACTCGCCTTCGCACAAAGCCGTCGTTTCTGGATTGCACCGGAAGCAAAGCAAGAACGCCCCAGCAGCTGGACACCGAGTTGCGGCTGAGGACACAAGCAAAGGCCAGCAGAGCCAACCAAGACCCCTACACAATCCCCTTCCCATCCCACGCCTTGTCTTTAACATCAATCCCTTCCCTACTAACCCCGAGTAGGCCGCGGGTAATCGGCTCCTCCCACTAACATTTACACACAAGATCCTCTGTAATTATTAAGTTTTTGTAATTACAAAAGCCGACTCGGTCCTAACCAGGTCCCAGTACCGAAAAGGACCTAATAAAAATAATTTTATGAAAAAAAAAGCTCAGGACGATCTCCGAGGGGACGGTGTGTAGGTGTGCTTAAGCGAAGCAAAACTTTGCTTAATACTCCTCCATCCACAAACCCCGGCACAAAAGTGTCCATTTTGTCGAGGAAAATTTCCAATGGAATGGAAAACGGGGGGCGGGGCGACTTTTGATGGGCAATCGGCAGCTCTGGTCATCGATATGCATAACCGGTCGTCAAAGTGAGTTAGAATTTTGAAAGGGGTGGAATTGAGTTTGTTGGAGAATCTGTACAGTTTTGCTGGGGATCCACCCTAACGAAGCAACGAGGATGAAACGATCTCAATTTGTTAATTGCTATTTGCGCAATGTTGAGGGAATGGATTGAAACAAGTCAATTTTTTTTAAAGATTTTTTTGTATTATATTTTGTTAACTGAAGTTTTCAAGCTCCACCTTTTTCAGGGGATAAGGGAAATTCTCCATGATATTTATAAGTGAGTTTAGCTTGGGTTGCTTGGTTCATGCTGTTTTCCTTCACCTGGAAAGGTAATGGTAAATCCTTTGATAAAAAACTAAAAAAAAACTATTCCAAGTAAATCTGTGCTTAAAAATAAATAACACCATAACCCTGGTCAATCCAGTCAATTAAAATTTTGTCGCCTTCTCGATTCCCAGTAAAACCAACAAAATCACCCTCTCATAATCGTTATCATTATCGATTCCTTTCGAGTCACTTTATCGGTACCCATTTCGAAACCTTTGCCATTTTCCAGCAGGACTGTTGTAATCCTTCCTCCTTCTCGCATTTTGAAACACCAACCTGCCGCCTCGCAAAGAAACTGCCCGATTTCATTTTTACGGCGATTCTTATTTTCTCCGTGGAGGTGTCATCTTTCCAGGTAGACAATCGTCAGAGCATCCCCAGCCAGAATTGGTCCAAAGACAAGTTCAGCAAAAAAAAAAAAAGTTACACCGTAAGACAGCAGATGGAAGGAGGATTTGGCCAATAAATTACGCGAGACACATACAGAAACACAGACACACATATACAAACGAAACGACAGAGGCCCCCCTGAGAAAGAGCAGAGAGCAGTTTACGATTACGAGCGATGAATATTTCATGGGACGCCATTGGCCTCCGTGGTCTGGCGGTGGTTTCAAGCTTGAAGGCGAGGGTAAAGTGGCGCTTGTTGCACGCAAATTTGCTGGATTTAAGTGAGAGTTAAAGATCTTACCGGATGTTTTTTTTTCTTTTTTTTATTGGATTAGATTAGATTCGATTAGATTAGATTAGATTGGATTAGATTAGATTAGATTGGATTAGATTAGATTAGATTAGATTAGATTAGATAAGATTAGATTAGATTAAATTAGATTTGATAAGATTAGATTAGAGTAGATTAGTTTAGATTAAATTAGATTTGATTAGATTAGATTGGATTGGATTACATTAAATTAGATTAGATTACATTAGATTAAATTAGATTAGATTACATTAGATTAGATTACATTAGATTAGATTGCATTACATTAGATTACATTAAATTAGATTGCATTACATTAGATTACATTAAATTAGATTGCATTACATTAGATTACATTAAATTAGATTAGATTACATTAGATTACATTAGATTAGATTGGATTGGATTGGATTGGATTACATTAAAGTAGATTAGATTACATTAGATTAAATTAGATTAGATTACATTAGATTAGATTACATTAGATTGGATTGATTGATTGGATTGGATTGGATTGGATTGGATTGATTGGATTGATTGATTGGATTGATTGATTGATTGATTGGATTGATTGGATTGGATTGGATTGGACTAGATTAGATAAGCTGAAATAAGATTCAATAATATTACATTCGATTAGCAATAAATTCTATTGAGCTGCTCAATTAGTTTCGTGTAGAGATCATGAATTTAAAAAAGAAAAGGTGGAACATACTCCAAATTACCCCAAACTTTTCCGGCGACGAAAGAAAGCATCTCTCTCGACCGAAGAAAGTGGTTTCATTTTATCAATCTTTCTATCGAAAAGAGCTTGGTGGTGTCGTAGGTTGGGGTCTGGGAAAGTGAATTCCAGGTGAAATTATTAACAAAGGCAGGTTCAATAGAAGGGCTGGGGATTCTTTCATTACTGGACACTTAAGTGCAGTCCGCTTTTGGGGATGAAATTTCCGTGATTTCAAATTGAATTATTATTTCTGAAAACTTGCCTCAAATTGAATTCGACTTCACCTTAAACATTGATTCCACTCCACCTTGCACTGCTGTCAGAACCCGTTTGCAAATTAACATTTTCAAAGTATTTTGGTCCCCCCCCCCCTCCCTGGCCTCCCTCGCAAAACACGTCAGGTGATGCAATGCATAGTTTCGCCCGATAGTGAAATAAACACCATTCCCGGTGCTGACAGTTTTCAATTGCTGTGCAAACAGCACTCTCCGTTTTTGGTGCGGTTTCTATTTGCTTTGCCCGTCACTCCACAAAGTCCCCCGCACCCTTCTTGGACTGGCTTCGTTCTAAAGGTGTACATTTATTAGGGTAGTAAGCATTAATTTCATGCAAAATTTCAAAACTGATGAAGATGCGCCCCAAAAGGACCAAAGCAGCACTCATCACCCTACAGGTATGCAAGGTACTGAAATGTTTGGAAATTTGCCACCACCACCACGTGCAACACTTTGTCCTGAAATCGAAACATTTGCTCGCAAACTCTTCCGAGTTTTCGGAATTGCAACGGCACGCTAGGCTAGGCTAGGCTAGGTAGGAAATTAATGTTTCGTCTTTCGTGTGTTCACCTCAAACTTGACTGCTATTGACAGTTTTGCTGAAAGGTTTTCCGAAAATATATCGCACTAGGAGTTGGAAATTGAATTTTGATGTGCATTTCTGTTTGTTTTGCAATTGTCTGATAAATAATAATCTTTAAAGAGTGTTTTTTTTTCAAAATATAAAATTTGTTATTTTGCAGCTTGTTACTCATAACTGAAAACATAATATTTTTTCAGCGTAGTATAGTAACCTAGATAGTAAATTAGCTTATATCTGTAAGCCCATACATCCAATTGAAATTTGGTCAAAGACTAACTTATGGGAAATTGGACGAGCTTTTCGGTAAAAATATTTTCGAGACTGAAAAATCAAGTCTGTCATATAGAAATTGCCAAAACCCATCAAAAACCCTATTTTTTCAACATTTTTATTTTTAAAACCGCTGTAACTTCACAAGGATTGGACTTAGGGCAATGGTCAATAATTGTAATAATTATGTAATTATGTAAAATTGTCTGGAGAATCGACTCTCATGCTCGGTTTTTAAAAATTTTGACGTTTAGAGCACTTTTGAAAAAAAAAACAGTTTCAGTAAATGATTTTTGTATTTTTTTAGGTGAGTTGCTCCATCCTGCATTTTTCGTAAGTCTTTTTGTAACATTTTAGGCTATTTTCACAAAAAAATTGAACGAAAAAAAAATCGTGTGCTCACTTTCAAATTTGACTTTTAATCTTAAAATCAAATAATCTCATAAAAGTGGTGTGTTTTTTCTTTCAGTGTTTTTTCCGGAAAGCCCGTCAAAATTTCTTACAAGTTTGTCTTTGACCACTTTTTATAGGATGCAACGGCTTCGAGATACACAAATATTTAAGTTACGAAATACAAAAATATTTTAAACACTTACGCCCTTCTCAAATGTCAATATCGAGTTAACTGGCTCCATATACACAAAAGTGGCTTATATATGCCTAGGATAACATGTCTACAAAGTTTCATTGAAATCGGAGAGGGTCGAGAAAAAAGTACCTAAAAAATTCCTGTTTTGTGCTGGAATTGCTCTTTAACATTTTTGATCGATTTCTTCTTTTTGAAATACAGATCAGGATCAATTTCTGAAGAGTGTTTTGTTTGATAATTTAAAAAAAAATCTGTCCTAAAAATTCAGAAAAAAATCACTTGGTCGTTTTTTTGTAACATTGAAAATGAGATCCATAATTTGCAGAATATCATCAATTGATAAATAAGGCAACATTTATAAAACAAATACATTTTTTCATAAATTTCATTTTTGGCTATACAGTCCAGACTTGATTATTCGAAGCCTCGATTGTCCGAAGTATCAATTATTCGAAGTTTGATTATCCGAAGGTTTGTATGGGTCTTCGGATAATCGAATCACGACCAATTTTTTTCCTATTTTTTTCTTGTTTTAAACATCAAATTCGAGATCTGTGAATCCATTTTTGTTAATTTGAATAGTTGATTGCCTATTTAATAATAAAATTCAATTAGTCAATGTTTTATTACCGCCATAATGGCCGCCATCTTAGATTTAATAATTTTAAATCTTTTAGCATAGTTTAGGGCCATACTTTAGCTCGACAATCAAGAATTATACATTTTTTCGTGATTCGATTATCCGAAGTGAGGTTTTTCCAGGGAATTAATATTTTAGTAAAGCAAGGATTGTTAAAAAATGAAACTTTTAACACTTTACCAATCATTTGAATTGTTATCAGGTGCACTTTTCTAAGATTCGAAACAAAAAAATTAAAGAAGAAAAACTCAAAAATGGTACGCTATATTTAAAACTTATATTTTTAGTGTATCGATTGCAATCTATTATTTTTTGAATATTTTTTGAGTAATTTTTTGATTTTTGATTTGTTTATAGCGTGTTTTGTGATCTGAAACTTCATTTCAAGGTACACATTTTCAAAAACGTTTATAGCACTTGTGTATGAACAGCCCCCTTTTTGTTAGAAATTAAAAATGGAAAATAGCTTGTTTCACAGAAATTAAACATTTATTGAAAATTGATTTGGTAATAATAAAATCGAAATTCTAGTCGCTAAAAAATTTCAACTTGATTTTTCGATGTAAAATTGAATTTGCAATCAAAAAGTAATTTTTAAATTTTGATAAAGTGCAAGTGTATTCAAATTACAGCTATTTTTAGGTATTTTTTTTCAAGATAGTCGCAGTTTTTGTTTTTTTTTTATAATTAGAGCACAGAGCGGCCGTGGCTGACTGGTTACGGTGTTCGCTTTGTAAGCGAAAGGTTCTGGGTTCGATTCCCATCTGCTCCCAACGAGAAAGCTAAGTACACAGAATTTGAAATGATGAATATGAACGAAAAATCAAAGTCGCTCGAGGCGGGGTTCGATCCCCCGTCCTTTGGGTTGGTAAGCAAAAATGCTAACCACTAGGCCATGACGACTTGGTTAGCTTGGACTGGAATTAGAACTACTGTTACAGAGAGCGAGTTGTGGCGCTATAACCACGGCAAATAGTGTTCAGGGCATTCGTGGAAATACAATGTCCCATCCCAGAGGGTCCCGGAGTACCAAACCTTCTTAGCATGGTGCTCCCAACGAATACAACCAAATCTCGGAGCGTATGGTGGTGTGTCCCCACGCTTCTTCCTCCCCTGTCGATTCAGAATTGTGTTGTTGTTCGAACACTCAGTGCTCAAACTCAACCCAATTACGTGTCATCTCTGCGATACGGCTTTACGCAGTAGGCCTGGCCGCTTTAACGCTTGTGATGTTTCAATGCATTCCGATGCAATGGTGCACTACAAATGTTAATAAATGACAAGAAGAGTGCTAGGCGTCATCTAACCTAAGGCACTCTCCAGGATCCCTTCGAAAGATTGGCTGCGCTAGGGTCTGATTAGATTAGATTAGATTAGATTAGATTAGATTAGATTAGATTATAATTAGAGCACATGTTGGAAAAAAATATGTTTGAAGGACTGGGAAAATTCTCTATATTTTGCTTATTAAAATTTTGTGGATATGACCCTTAGTTGCTGAGAGGAGAGGTTTATAAACAGGAAAATTGATGTTTCCTAAGTCCCACCCAAACAACACACTATTTCTAATGTCGTTATCTCAGCAACTACTGGTCCGATGTTAAATGTTAAAATATGAAACATTTGGGAAATTTTCCGATCTTTTCGAAAACAATATTTACAAAAAAAAGACGAACATTTCAAAAGGGCCATACATTTAATATTACGCCCATTTGAAATGTTAGTCTCGATTTACATTTTTAGAAAATATTGTTTTCGAAAAAATCGGAAAATTTCATCGGAAAATGAAATTAAAAAATGTTTGCGACAAGTATTTCGATTTTATTGAAAAAATCTGAATTGGTTCAAAAATTCAAAACTTGGTCGAAGATTTTTTGCTTATTATGGAAAATTTTGAAAAGTTGGCATTTGATGTCCTCTAAAACATATCAGAAAATGTTAAATAAAAAATCACCAAATTTTTTTTGATCTTGTATCTTTTTTTTCCAGTGTAGTCCATATTCATACCTACAATTTTGCCCAAGACACCAAATCGATCAAAAAATTCCTTCAAAAGATACAGATTTTTGAATTTTCATACATCTTTTTTTGTATGAACGGCTGCCAAATTTGTAAGGAAAATTCTAAGCACCAACTAATGATGCAAAATGGCTATTTTGGGCATACCAAAGGCACCAACAAAGTTTTAGCCGAATTATAAAATGAAAAAAAATCGAATGACCGAAATCTCAGAGAATTGCTCAATTATAACAATTTTCAAAACACCAAACACTTTCCCCCACATTTCCCTTCTTCATCAAAATCGAGCGTCGATTAAAAATAACACAATCGAAACTCGGCAAAGGTCGTGCGCCGTCTCGTCTCGAAAATAAAATACAAACAACGGCTAAAAATACAGCAAAAAAAAAAATCAAAAGTGTGTTTCCCAAACATGTGTAACTCTTCAAGGCAGCAGCAGCAGCAGGTGGCCAATTCCACCCGATGCGATGATGATCCACCACCTTGACGACCGGACCAGAGAGATACACGATGGCTGGGTGGTGGCGGGGATGAAATTCAAGACAAAAGTTCCGGCGGCTGGGAGGAAAACTCGCGAAACACATGTGAGCCGTAAAACACGCGACCTGGGCGTTTAAATGTTTGTTTTGATATTTATTTGTTGGCGTGGCTTGGGTTTTTTTTTGTTTGGTTTTAAACTTTTTTAACGTTCTCACGCGAAAGTGTCGCAGTGACGTACTTAAGCGGTGGGAGAACGGTTCAACTTGCTTAACGACTTTGGATTTTTCTTTTTTATTATTTTAGGAAAAGGATAACGATTCCTCAACACCGTGGTTTACCGGGGTCAGTCATCTATCAAGTTTTGTAATTAAAATCACAGTTGTTCAATGGATTTGACTCCGGAAAAGCTGGAATCTCGAAATAGAATTGTCTTTGATGTTGCGAACTTCGGATTAGGAAGGTTTAATGGCAACCGACTTCAAAGTGTGGTTTTTTGAATGTCAGCTTTCTGTTGGAGACACTTTGGTGGACGGAAGCTTACAAGAGATCAAGAAAATAGGGGTTTCGTTAAGTTAATTGGAGTTTTAATCACGGATAAGAAGAAAAAGGAGAAGATTGGGAGAAAAAACTTTGTCCTACACTCAAAAAAAGAGTTCGCGTAAACTGCCGCTCAAATCAAGTCCGTCCCATATGTAATTTTGTCAATATTGAGTTAATGATGCAGTTTGGTTCGAAATCATGAAAACTATCAGAATAAATAATATACTTTAGTGTTTTGTTCCAGAAAACCGTGGAAAGTTCACTTTTTCGAGAAATTCTAACACGTAACCTTATGGGCGGGACAAAGATGACTTTCGTTTTTCTCGGCATGCTGTTTTTTACATATAGGACGGACTTGATTAGAGCGGCAGTAAACGTGAATAGAGTTCATGCCACCGGGAACCAGGATGAAAACTGTTCAACTTTTATAGTGCATTGCACCATGAAAGTGAACAGTTTTCTTCCTGGTTCCCGGTGGCATGAACTCTGTTCACGTTTACGCGAACTCATTTTTTTTGAGTGTGAGGAATAATTTTGGTTATGATCATCAATCTGAGGTCCATTGTTCGATATCTGACTGGATATCATCATGACTTTTCATTTTTGACATTCGAAAAAATACATGTTATTAAAAAAAATTAGTCTGACATGGTGGTGATTTGGAATTTTTTTTTAAGTCAAATTGTACGCCCGATTTGATCGCTTATTAGAAATTTCAAAAAACGTATTTTTCGGTGAAGACATATATTACAAAACAGGTTTTACACCCTCTTCCATTAATCGTTACTCAACTGTAAAACATTTGGATTAGTCATTTTATAGGAAATTTTATGAACTTTTTGAATCCTAGACCGAGACCTAGAAGGGTAAGTTTTTCATTCAGAACAATTTTTATCTTTTTAAAATTTCGCGTTTTTCCTAACTTTTCAGGGTTTTTTAGGAGTGTAACAAAAACAATGTTTTACAAAATTGTAGAGCAGACAATTTCAAAAAATGATGTTATCGCAATTGTTTTTTTTTTTTTTTGCTGTAAATTATTTTAAAAACATGTCTTTTTTTGATGAATTTCCAAAAATGAAAGAGATCGTACCATCTCTCCATCATGAGATATCGAGCAAAAAATCATAAAAATATCAAAAAATGGAACTTTGAATCGTGATTTTTTAATTTTTCATGGCAATCCTGATCATAGGTTTGTGATTCTTCAAAATCGTTTCAAATTCAAATTTAAAGCTTGAAAAACTTATTTTTCTTAATGGTTTTTGAATATAAAATATTTTGGGTTCCCCAGAAACTCAGAAATGTTTGTCTCTTGTGAGGAAATTCCAAACTCGGCAAAAATTGTAAACAATATATTTTTCCCATGGGCTATCCATAAACAACGTGACCCCCTCCCTATAGTGGTAAAATTATTTTGTCCCAAAAAAGGCGATGTGCCGGAAACCTTCGGGTTCACCCGGATTTCAATAGGTTTTTGCCTCACGAACAATGTTTTCATAAAACAAGAAATCCCGAAAAAAATCGTTAAGAACTCGCAATCTGCGATTGACTGAAAAATTATTTGTTTTCATAAAAATATCATATTTTGTTTTGAATCATTGAAAAATGCGTTCAAACTGCCCCGTATTTCACTTTACCTCATAGTTATGATGTTCTGTATTCATATTGGTCCAGGAAGTCGTCATTTTTCATTGGCAACATGTTAAAGTTCAAAAAGGTTTTTTTGGCCTGAAATTTTAGGATTTTTTCTCAAAACTCATAAAAAAATGCCTTCAAAACCAATGTCCATCACCTTGTAGTTAAAATTTTCTGAAAATGTCTGCTTTCGTTTCGTTTTCGTCACTTCAGTGCCAAGATGCAGCCATTTTAGTAAAATAAAAATGGAGAATTTTCAAAATTCCTTATGAAAATTCAATTTTAACACTTGCACCACTGTTTCAGCTACTGCTAGCATTTTATTTGTTACCCAACCTTTTGCATTGTTTTGTAACAGTAATTTACTAGCAAAATCCATAGCTTTCGTTATTTTGACTAAGTGGCGTAAGCGCCATGACGCATATAGTACAACAAAATCATTTTTTCCTAGATTGATGAAAATAGCTTTTTGATGAAAAAGTATTACTTACACTAATAAATATGTATATTCTTGAAATAAAAAAAAAATTCATCAAAACCTTAAAAAATAAAAAAATTTAGGCAGAAAAAAAAACATTTTTCCAACACCAATGAAACATGACGGCTTCATGGACTTGACTTCATGAATACGGAACATCATTGATAGGTCTCATAACTATGAGTTAAAGTGAAATACGGCTCATTTTTCAGTTAATCGCATATCACGAGTTCTTAATGATTTTTGGATTTTTTTTTGTTGTATGAAAACATTGTTCCTGAGGCAAAACCTATCAAAATCCTGGTGAGGATTCGCCACATCGCCTTTTTTGGACACACTAGTCCACCGTGGTGTAGGGGTTGCCTCTCACCCAGTCGGCCTGGGTTCGATCTCAGATGGTCCCGGTGGCAAATTTTGAGACGAGATTTGTCTGATCACGCCTTCCGTCGG
Source organism: Culex quinquefasciatus (assembly GCF_015732765.1). Lineage (NCBI taxonomy): Eukaryota > Metazoa > Arthropoda > Insecta > Diptera > Culicidae > Culex > Culex quinquefasciatus. Next base: position 179,494,966 of record NC_051863.1, read on the forward strand.
ACAGGGAAGTAAATGTTGGCCCCGGTCTAATCTAGAGGTTTGGGTGTCTCGGAGGAGTCGCTGGTAGGCAGTTGGACTAACAATCTAAAGGTCGTCAGTCTGAATCCCGGGGTGGATGGAAGCTAAGGTGTAAAAGAGGTTTGCATTTGCCTCAACACTTAGTTTCGAGTAGGAATCTCACAATCGAGAACGCCAAGACAATGCTGTAGAAAGAATATTTTTTTATTTTGACCAGTCCACATGGTTTATGGATTGTCCCCATACAAATTAATACAATTTAAATAAATCCATTTAATATGAAACTTCATGAAATCTGGAGCAACATTTGAATATGGCCCATAAGCATTTAGACAGCTTGAACTATTTCGCACATTTTTAGGCCTCAAGATTTTTTTTCACAAAAATCGAATTGTTAGGCAATAGCTGGCCTTCCCAGCCACAATTTAAAAAAAATAAGTTCTATAAAATAGCTACCAATTGTCTGGAATTTTATTTAAAAAATCCAATCCTCCAAAATTCTTATGCTCGATTTTCAAATGTTCCTCCAGAAGTTGTCCAATCCTTTTACATTTTTTTTATTTAATATGTGTTAACGGTGCAATCAACTAGAGCTTTTGCACCCAGATTTTTGTTACAGACATTTTATTTTGTTCAAAACTACGGGAACTATCGATATATTTTTTTATCCATCCCCTAAAGTACTACGTACAAAATAGTTTACAACAAAATTTGACATTTTTACAGTTATTTTTTGCAGAATAGGGTCCGTAAGTTTGGCAATTTGGGAATAAGAAGACAACAATTTACGGAATTTCACTTAAACTGCGTTGCAAATTCATGTCGTTGAGTCAATATAGGGAAGCATTCTTTTCACCTTGATGTTTTTTTTGCTAAAAATATTCATTCGTTTGAAACATAAATTTTGACCCTTTTTAAAATGTAAGAAATCGTTGGTAAGAGTAATACAATTTAAATAGAGAGAGAAAAAAATCTTAGAAAATTTTCCCACGCAACTTTGACATCTACAAAAGCACAAACATTTCTTGCAAACACAACGCAGAAAAAATCCACCGATCGTCACCATGACAAAGATTTCGCCTTTTTTCTCTGTTCCAAGAAAAACCAACCAAGCAAAAGAGTACCGGGCTGGTGAAACCTTCGAATAGCAGACAGAAAACCCAACTCAGAGGCTAAAACAACGTTACCTCACCCCAGAAGGAAAAATTTGGCGGCAACAGCCCAATTTTTTTTCCACCAGCCGGTGTGGCTTGCTGTGATTCATTGTCATGACAATTGGATCCAAAAACTAAGCTTAAATTTGTACGACCACAAAGGATTAAAAATGGATTTTTGAATATTTTTTAAAAATCAACTTCGTGGCCCTTCCTGACAGAAAGCATCCCACTTAACTGTTTGTTCCACGGGGCCCATAGTTGATCCATCGGAAAAAAATGGTCTTGCCATTTTTTTTTTTTTTTTGCAATAATGTTTCATTTTGATCTGAAATGGTTTCGATCGTGTTTTTTACTTTTGTACATAAAAATTGACATAGAGCTTATTGACCCTATTGATAGAAAGTTTTTTTTTTAGCTATTGTATTTTGTGTTCGTTTTGTACAATTTTGTGAAATGGAAAAAATTGCAGTTTACACATCAAACTTCAAATATTTGTTTGAAAACCCAAATTTTGACCAAGTTTTGCCCAACTGTTTCCCACTGTGCGCCGTTTCGCCGGCGGCACTCTCCACCGCCACAGTCTTGTTTCTTTTGGCGAAAAATTTGAATAATTGATTAGACGCACGAAAAAGCATACGCTCACACAACAAGACATGAAATATGCATTGCACACAAAACGTGTTCGTGTGTGGGTGTGTCTGTCAGCCGAGTGATGAATGTTAAGGGAGGGAGAGAGAAAGAGCACGCGGTAGGTACTTTCGAGACTGTGTCAAAGGTACTTCATCTTTTGCCGTTTTCCCTCCCGGAAAACCAGGAAAAATAAGGGTGAAAGAGAGTGTCAAAATTGAAATCACGCCAACCTGTCACGTTCGATGCACGCACACCACCCTAAACCGTGTCGAACAAGAAGGTGCGTGAGTTTGCACGGTTAGCACAGAATGCGGATTTTATGGGTGTGTGTTTGGCTTTGTTTGTTTTTCGCGAGAGAGAAAACTGGGTGGGAGTTGAAGGACCCGGTTTTTGGGACAATCGAATTACCGGCAAAACTGCACATTGCACGCTGCTGCGTTGGTTGAGTTGGGCTGATTTAATATTTATGATGTTTGACGCGACGAATTATGGATATGGTGCCAATGCGCAGTATGATTTTTATGAAAACAACACAACAATATTGTTTTGTAGAAATCGAGTTATCAGTTTTGATTTTTTTTAACGAATCCTCAAAATATAAAATATTTGCTTGAATTGCTAACAAAATATGTTTTGAAAAGAGAGTTTTTAAGAGAAGGGTATCAAAAGTTTCAAACACTACTGGCTGATAAATCAGTGCCGCTAGAAACACCTTTTCATTTTTTTTTTAAACTTCATCATCCCGGTACGAGAATCGAACTCACGACCTCTGGATTGGAAACCCAGCACGCCGCTAGTCGAAACCCATCCCCTACCGGTCAGTATTCCCAGTGAGTAGAATTACTCTTTGAAGGGATCTGACTTTGCCGAGCCAGACAGGAATCGAACCCATCACCTTCCGCTTACAAGGCGAAACCCGTAACCTCACGGCCACGGAAGCTCGGCATGAGCATTACCCGTGGTGAGATTTGGCGTAACTTCCTCTCCACTATTCAACCAGCTTAATTTTCCGCTCAACTAGTGATAAAAAGCAAGAAAAATGTTCCCCCTTCAAATCGTCACAATGCAGTTCAGTTCGGTTCGGTTTCCCTTCCGGGGTGGAAGATTTTCCCCCCATTTTTCAGCTCAGCTTGGTCCAAGATGACCATGAACTCTCGCTGCTCTAAAGAGCTGGTCGCATCATCATCATTACGATTGACAGTGACATACAAGGAGTGGTCTATTTTCGAACGGAAAATCAGCAGGTTTTGCCGCTTTCGGCGATCGGCCAATAATGGCGGACGACATCGAAAGGAAAAAAAAACACGTGAAAATCGGGTGGAAATATCAGCAGACTATCAAGGCAGTTTTGGTAACGAAAGAGCCATGCGTCCCCTTCGAATTATTTTGAACCAATAAAGATTACATGGAGACGCATGGTAATTTTAAAATTAAAAGTCAAAAACATACAATTTTCGTTTCAAAATAAACCTACTCAAAACGAAAATTGGCACCAAACCAAGCTTGAATGAGTTTGTTTGATTTCGGAGAATCGATGGACACCGGTTGATTGATTGAACCGAACAGTCAGGACCGGGAGTTGATTTACGGCACATCGTTGAAACCCCGGTTGGACATGCTCAATTTCCATGGTTGACACCGGCTTTGAAGCCGGTTGCCAAATGAAAATGAAGAAAACAAAACAGGGAAGTATTTTTCGCCAAGTTCGGAATTGATGAGGATTATGCAACGGGTTTCGAAGAATTGCGCACTTTGAATAATTGGCGGGCTTTTTGGATCTGGATTTATCATTAGCTTAATGAAGGAAGGCAACAACACGATTTATGAATTTCGGGAATTTTAATTATCTTACAAGTATCGCTGAGATTAGTTTGCTAATGATCAGCGGCTCTCAACCTGAGGATTTTTTAGAAGAATCACAAATGTTTGGTATATGCTACAGTTTTTTACTTTTTTTTCTTGATTGCTTTAGTATTTATATGGATCAAACATTTTTCATGCTTTCGCTATGTCAAAAGAAGCCTTTTTACATAATTAGTTTTTGTATGCAAATCTCCAACAATTTTAGGGACTGGTCTTACAAATTAGCAATTTTATTATATGAAAATCTTTAATTCGAAATGTTATTTTCTCATCGATTTGATGTCTTTGGAAAAGTTTTATGAACACGGAACAAATCCCGATTTTTCCACTTTTTATCAAAAAAAAGTATGTTATTCACTTTTAAAATTAAGTTGTATGTTTTTGGAAACCATAAATAGTAGTTTATGCAACAAGTTGCGAAAGCAACATTTTTTTAAGCACGAGTCGTACATTTATCCAACGAGATTTACTGAGTTGGATAAATACGACGAGTGCTGAATAAATCAAGTTTTGCAACGAATTGCTTGCAACATTTTTTGCAATTCCGAAAAAAAAACGCTTTTTGAATGGAATTTTATGTCCAACATTCATGTGTTAAGCTAAAACAAAACAATGTTGAAAAATGTATCTTTTCGATACTAGTGCTGAAAAGTTCAACTTTTCAGCACCCATTTAAGTGCTGAAAAGTAGAACTTTTCAGCACTGGTGTTATAAGGTATTAATTTTCCATTCTGTTATTTTTGGTAGAGGAAAGTAGGTCGTTTCGTTTCTTTAGAAGGACTGGAAAAGTAGACAGTTTCACAGCGGAATTGCAAAAAAGGAATATATCACATATCAGTTTAAGATTGCGCGAAACCTGGTACTGGAGGTGTGAATTTTAGAAAAATGATTATTTCGGAAAATATGGAACATGAACATGGCCATGCAAAGTTAAAAATTTACAAGTTGACGTTTTTAAGTTTTTGTATTTTTTGTATGTAAAAAAATCATCAGAAAAAAGCAACACAGCAATACTGCGATACTTTTTTGACTGGCTGCGCTAGGGTTAGATAAGATAAGATAAGATAAAAAATAATCAGAAAAAAGCACCGAAACAAAATATTTACTCTAAGAGCTGGAAAAAAACCCTAAATTTTCCTTTATACTCAAACTAGATTGCATTGCTGGTTAATGTTCAACTCTAGAGTTTTTTTAAAAGGTCCAATAAACCAAATTTCCATTTTTTTGCTTTTTGGGTGTTTTTGAAACTGCCTTGAGTCAGGGGTATTAAAAAACACCCAAAAAGCAAAAACTGAAAATTTGGTTTATTGGACCTTTTCAAAAAAAAACTCCAGAACTGTTCGACTGTGAATGTTAAAAAATGTGAAATTTTTAGCTCTTTTCGATAAACAAATATTTTCATTATTTTAACATTTATAAATAACCAAAATCTATTTTTTGCTATCTTGAAATATTATACATGATTAAAAAAATCATTTACTAATTGCATGATTTTTCTAAGAAATATAATTTAATCCTTTTACTTTCATTCATTCACAAAATTTTCAGGATTTAGCTTTTTAAGATATATTCTTTTATTTATTTATAAAGTTTATTAGTATTGGTGTTGGTTTTTGATAAAAAAAAGTGACCCAATTGTAGCTGATTGGTATTAAAATATCAGGTAAATAAAATGTCAATGCTAAATTTACAAACATTATACAACTATTATACTTATTTTATTTATTTTTTTCTCTTTGATTTTTTAACTTAGGCCTAACTAACATATTAAATAGTTAAAATATTCAAATGTCTAATTTAAAGTTTTTTTTCAATTGAAAATCAGACCAACAGTTTAAAAAAATGAGAAGAAAAGTGATACTATTTTCTATAAACCAATTTTTATAGACAGCTCTAAAACTTGTATAGATACATTCTAAAAAAAACTCAATGCTACAAAATACTAGCTAAATTACAAAGTATCATCCAGAGAAATACAACTATAAAAATCATATATATTTGGCGATAAGATAATATGTGTCAATAGAAAATTATATACAATAGAAAATTAAATAATCTTTTCTTAAAAAACATAATTTTAATAATTTTAATCGATGATTTGTTTCTAGAGCGTCCAATTTCCCGTCCCGGGAATTCCTAGGATTTCCCGAAAAAAAAATTTCCCGTTTCCCGGATTTTTTTTTTAAATTTCCTAAAAATTCCCGAAATCCAAGCAGAAGTATACGTTTTCCTAACTTCTTGGCACATTTTTTATAATTTACAACAATTAATAATGAAATAAATCAATATTATTTTATTTCATTCAATTTACTGTTCTTGTTGAACTTATCAATTTGTTCTAAATTTTCATATTAGGGTAATTTTAAAATAATAGTTTTTTGGCTTTTACAATTGGGAACTTGCTTATTTGTTAAGCAACAAATAAGCAGATATTTTGGAATGACAATAAACTATTATAATTTTGATGAGTTTTTTTTAACGAAAAATTGTTGTTATTTCATTTGAAAATAAGGTAGCTTGAAATATTTTTATTTTTATGATTTTGTTTCCCATGGCCATGAAAAATATTATTTAATGTTTCAGTAAGTGCAAGAAGAATTTGGTTAATTTGTTTGAAACTGTTCGAGAAATTATAGTTTAAAGTTAAAAATTTATATAGCACTTGAGCTACCCAGGGGGTAAGAGGCTTAAATATGATCCCGTAAATTACTTTTTTGCTATGAAAGTAATTTAAACCGAAGACTATTTTGGCTAAATCATTAAAAAATATTAAAAAAAAAAACAACTTTTTATTACATGTATGGTGTCCAAAAAATTCAAAAATATTTCAAAATCTCGCTCCAAATATTTTAAATTAAATTAAACTTAAAGTTATGATCATAAAAAAAAGATTTCTGGCGAAAAAAACAGATTTTTGTGGTAAAGGTTTTTTTTTTTTTCAACTTATCGTATCAATATTATTCTTTACCATATTCTCTTAAACTGTTCACAGAGCCATATTTAAATGCAATTTTATGGTTTTGAAGCATGGATTTATTTACTCGTTGTCCAAACACTGTGATTAGAAAAATAATACGTGGGTAATTCTCCGCCAACTCACACAGCAGTTGCCCCGACCCCTCTTCGATTTGCGTGAAACTTTGTCCTAAGGGGTAACTTTTGTCCCTGATCACGAATCCGAGGTCCGTTTTTTGATATCTCGTGACGGAGGGGCGGTACGACCCCTTCCATTTTTGAACATGCGAAAAAAGAGGTGTTTTTCAAAAATTTGCAGCCTGAAACGGTGATGAGATAGAAATCTGGTGTCAAAGGGACTTTTATGTAAAATTAGACGCCCAATTTGATGGCGTACTCAGAATTCCGAAAAAACGTATTTTTCATCGAAAAAAACACTAAAAAAGTTTTAAAAATTCTCCCATTTTCCGTTACTCGACTGTAAAAAATTTTGGAACATGTCATTTTATGGGAAATTTAATGTACTTTTCGAATCTACATTGTCCCAGAAGGGTCATTTTTCATTTAGAACAAAATTTTTCATTTTAAAATTTCGTGTTTTTTCTAACTTTGCAGGGTTATTTTTTAGAGTGTAACAATGTTCTACAAAGTTGTAGAGCAGACAATTACAAAAATTTTGATATATAGACATAAGGGGTTTGCTTATAAACATCACGAGTTATCGCGATTTTACGAAAAAAAGTTTTGAAAAAGTTGGTCGTCATCGATCATGGCCGTTCATGGTCACTCGCGACAGACACGGACGACGAAACAAAGAGAAACGCAAAAAGTAACTTTTTCAAAACTTTTTTTCGTAAAATCGCGATAACTTGTGATGTTTATAAGCAAACCCCTTATGTCTATATATCAAAATTTTGTAATTGTCTGCTCTACAACTTTGTAGAACATTGTTACACTCTAAAAATAACCCTGCAAAGTTAGAAAAACACGAAATTTTAAAATGAAAAATTTTGTTCTAAATGAAAAAATGACCCTTCTGGGACCATGTAGATTCGAAAAGTACATTAAATTTCCCATAAAATGACATGTTCCAAAATTTTTTACAGTCGAGTAACGGAAAATGGGAGAATTTTTAAAACTTTTTTAGTGTTTTTTTCGATGAAAAATACGTTTTTTCGGAATTCTGAGTACGCCATCAAATCGGGCGTCTAATTTTACATAAAAGTCCCTTTGACACCAGATTTCTATCTCATCACCGTTTCAGGCTGCAAATTTTGAAAAACACCTCTTTTTCGCATGTTCAAAAATGGAAGGGTCGTACCGCCCTCCGTCACGAGATATCAAAAACGGACCTCGGATTCGTGATCAGGGACAAAAGTTACCCCTTAGGACAAAGTTTCACGCAAATCGAAGAGGGGTCGGGGCAACTTTTCCCGATTTCGTGTGAGTTGGTAGAGAATTACCCACGTAACAAAAAATATTATGATGATTATTTGTTGATATTTTGTATGAATAGAAAAAAAAACAGCCTATAAATTTAGATTTTTTTATATTTTCTTTATTTTTTTATACAAGCGGTTAAGGCATTAATTGACCCTCGAATCTGAACAATTTTCGGTAAACTTAAAATTTCCCGGGAATTTCGTAACCCCGGGAAATTGGACGCTCTATTTGTTTTAAAATTTTATTATTTTTTTTTCAACTTGGTAAATTTTTTGTTTAAATTGACTTTAAGTTCAATAGAAAAATAAATCCAACAAATGATAAAAAAAACTCTTCGGGAATCTATTGGGAACCACAGGTTCTGTGCCACAAAAAAAACATTATAATTAGTCATGTTAAAAGTTCAAAGAGTACTTTACATCCCTTGAATAAACCTACTTTCCGATAATCATCGAAAACAATTTCAAATAATTAAAGAATGTTTTAAACAATATTTAAAAAAAATCACAAAAGATAAAAAGGATGAGCAAAATTTCTGTAACAACTACTTTTCAATTTGAAGTTTAACGTTGTTTTTTTATTTCCAGCAATACTTTTACAATAATTAAGATGAAATAAATTCAGTGACGTAAATTTCAGTTAATTTATCTAAAGTTTTGACTAAATGACTAAAGAGTGTTTGGTGGGTAGTTTTCCACCAACAATCGTCAACAATCAACTCTATTGATACTGCACTGCACGGCAAGTCGCAAAAAATCCGCGGATACAACAGCGCAATTCGCCCTCCCCAACTGCTATTAAGTATCGCCACTTAGTATCGCGTAAACACCCTTCCCCGGGGGTTCGCCCATTGGCCAACACAGCCGCGAGAGTCGGAGATTCATAAAACCGGGCCATAACTCAACCATTTTATCGTCCGGTACTTGCCGGCTCCCCGTCCCTGGAACCCGGCCTCTGCTGCTGGTACCAGTACAAAACATCCATCATCTGCATATTGGCAATATTGGTCGGTTTAAGGGGAGGATTGGCGATAAGTAAAAGATTGGAAAAAGGTTAATCTGATTTGGAAACAAATTGAAATAAAAAAACTTCAAACATGTACAAACTTTGGAAAAAAAAATAAATAAAAAAACATTTCAATTGAAACCGAAAAAAACACAATTTGAAAAGAAAAACAACAAATTGTCTTCCAGTAAGCTCACTGCCCACAATGCTCCCCTAACCAATAGTACGTACTACTAACAAAGTATACAAAATTTTACGATTAAGGGGCTCCATTGGCCGCTGCGTGCCGTGCCGGTAAGAAACCGATTATAGCCGCAACAACCAACAACACACACTCTTCTGGAGGGGGTAGGTACTACGTACTACCGTTTTAAAAATAAACCATTCCGTTTTGGAATATGAACCACCGTTCGACCCCCAGCACACACGGTGGAAGCTATTTGCCATCGATTTGACCTACCGCTCCCACGGGTTCTAATTGCCACCATCACCTCCAAGGGGTGAAATTTTATGGTTCCAAACAGGCGGAACCGAGCATACGGCTCTCGGTGACAAATGGTCTATTAATAAATTTAGCGGTTCGGTTTGATACCCGAGAAGAAGTCGTTTATTTTAAAACAAGCGAATTAAAACAAAACTTGTTAGTGGGATGAGGAATTCACAGTTCATATAGGAAACAGTAATCATACAAAACTTGAGCAAAGTACTTGAAATAAATTTTGAGGAAAAATCATTGTGTTTTATTCTAAATGAACAAAGTTTGAACAGCGTTATCAAACTTTGTTCTTAATTACAGATGAGCTGATAGAGACAGTTTTCATTTGAACATTTGTTTACCAAAACAACAAGTTTTATCTGACAACAAGCTATGTTCCCACTAATCTCGAACACTTCTTCCCGGGGTAGTGCCTCCTCAATAGTGCACGGAACTATAAAAATAGTTTGAAAACAAATGAGAAAAAAAGTCTCTACCCGCGAAACATTGTAGCCTGAGACGACTGAAACCGCAATCGTCGTCAAATTGGATTTATGAGCTAAATAAGTTATGACCGGGTGGCGGGACTGCAATCCTGCCTGGAATTGCGACGGCAACTGATGGAATTCTGATGGCGGAAGCGGATAATGGCATGGTGAAGCTGAATTCTTCAGCTACAATGTTTGCTGGGGGAGAGGAATTCATTTTTTGCTTGCTGAGAAGAAAGTGTTTTTTTTTTCGTATGCTTCTTTATTTGTTCACAATCAAGGGGAAATCGTTTGTTAACTAGTTGTGTAACAAAAACCAGCTAATTTCAAAGCTAAATTTCACTTTTTCTATATTGAACGTTAAATTACATTGAAAGGAAGTAATATTTAACCACACATTTTTTTTATGACATTCCGATTATTTTTTAACTGTGTAGAAAAGGCAAAACGAGAATTCTCAAATAAAAATTCAAATGCTAGTTTTAGAAGGATTCCAGAACATCAACAATTCTTAAAAACAAATAAAATTCAAAAAAAGATATTTTATCTACAGAAAAAAATCGTGGTAATAATACTTCCAGGAATGTTGACAGACTTTGTAAGATCAGAAATTGAAAAAATACTCTAAAAATAGCCTTTATTGTTTTTTTTTATTTTGGGAAAAAATAGTTTCATCAGTGTCATTCAAAAAGCCCTTATTGTTCGGAACTTAATGGTCTTATTTTCTATGTAAAAAAATGTAACAATTTATATTTACAAATAAAAAATATCAGCTAATTTCTATTTAAATATTTATTCTATTTTCAAATCAATCCTTTTATAAAAAAATACTAACTAAAGGTTTTTTTTAATTGCTTCCATTTATTGACATTAAATTTAGACCAATAAACTCCGAGATATCGCAAGTTAAAAAATAACGGCTTTTTAAATGACATCGAGAAAAACTCAGGAATCCCGGGCAGACGGTAATAACAAAATTCATGCCATTTCAATTTAAAATAATGTTGAAATAACAGAAAATGTTTTGAAATATTCTTGAAAAATCCATTTTTGCATAAGAGTTCAATAGCAGTTTATGCTATCATAAAAAAATTTGTTATTGGTCTGATATTGGTTGAAAGCCAAAACAACTTAGGAATAACATTTTTTGTTATGGAAAAATAACTCCAACTGTTATTGGGATGATCGGATTAGTTGTTAAAATAACAAAAAATAAGAACAAAGATTTGTTCGAAGAATAACTGAAAATGTTATTAGTTTGTTATTACCAATCTTGTAACAAATAACATAAAATGTTATAGCCTAGTATTTTTCAATATAAAAAAATGTTATTCCCAAGTTATTTCCATCTGCTCGGGATGTCAAAGTTATAAAAAAAGCCTTTTCGAAAATTTGTTTCGTGAGAATGCTTTGTCTTCATGTATCAATCATTTGAAAATAAAAAAAAGAGATATAAAAATATACGATTAATTGATTTAATTTAAAACAAATTGAATGAAATTACCCATTTTCAATTCGAATAAATAAAAATATTGAGGTTTTTTAAACAATTGTTTTTTTTAATAACACATTTTTTTTCGAAAAAATCATTTTCGGTTCCAGATTCTGCACTGTCCTTACTCTTAATCAAAAGATGCCTTTTTCGGTACTCTAGAACATGTCAAAAACTCTAGAAAGTTTAAAAAAAATATTTACAGTCATGCCTCGGTTTAGCACCGCATTAGGGGGATGCAAAACCGAGGCGTGCATAACCGAGGCACAGAGCTTATGGGATTTTGGCTATATGGGAGACATTGGCTTTAATCGTACGAGAAATCATGCAAACATCAAACAGTAGTGTTTTGGAATCGGGATGATGTCAGCTATGCATTAAAATTATTATTTCATGAAAGTTTTCACAATAATACGTATTTTTCCTGTATTTCAAAAATGCATTTTTTTCTCTAAAGAAACCAAAAATATATTGTTATTGCAATATGGGTATAAAATGATCAGGTTTTTTTCATTCATTTTGGATGTAATAACAACATTTTTTGAAAATACTCCAAATTTTCACAAAACTACATCTTTTCGAAAAAAAATACTCAAAATTTCAATTTTTACAATATGGGTATCAAACGATCAGGATTTTTCATACATTTCGAATGTAATAACAACAGTTTTAGAAAATACTCTAAATTTTCACAAAACTACGTATTTTCGAATAAAATACTCAAAATTTCCGTTTTTACAATGTGGGTTTCAAACAATCGGGATTTTTCCATGCATTTCGAATGTAATAACAATATTTTTTGGAAATATTCAAAATTTTCACAAAACTACGTATTTCCGAATAAAATACTCAAAATTTCCGTTTTTACAATGTGGGTATCAAACGATCGAGATTTTTTCACACATTTCGAATGTAATAACAACATTTTTAGAAACTACTCAAAATTTTCACAAAACTACGTATTTCCGAAAAAAAATACTCGAAATTTCCGTTTTTGCAATGTTGGTATCAAACGATCGGGATTCAAACATCAAACATATATTGGGGTAGGCCACACAAGGTCAATGCCCTTTTAAAATCACCGTTTTCCGATTGAAATCATGTTCATTCAGAAAATCATGACGCTTTCAGAATATTGAAATAATGCTATCAATCAACATTTTCTTAATTATAGATAACTAACTATTTTAACTATTCAAAATCTAATGAAAACTTCTTCTAGAAGTACTTTGAACATTTCTCTACCACGGTCATTATGTCAGTACCATTACGTTCGTATATAATTTGTACTCTTCATTTTGCAAAAAAAAATCTCAAACCTATCAAAGTTACCCCGTTTTACGGTATGTGTAGTTATCTGTCGAAAAAATGCAGTTTTTCAAAAATTAAATCAACATAAAATGTTATTGTATGAGTTGTAAATTCATATTTTTTGCATATTTTTTGTTTTAATCAACGGTCTGGGGTGAATGTTTTTCATTTTTATTACTGTCAAAATGGTTTCCATTTAAACATTAAATATAAATAAAAACCAACTACATTTATCAAATAATCAGTAAACGCTCATGCACAACAAGGACTAAAACAAGATAAGCCCTCACGCCGTAAAGCAATCTCAAGTTGGAACAGTAGATTTTCACTTGCCAATCAAACTGAATGAAGTTCGGTTTCGATACCCTCCATCCTTTTGTTATTCTGAAACTGTCTAAATCTCGTTGCACTTCTCACCACAACAAGATTCCAGGAAGAGTGCACTATCCAAATGAAATATTTCTGATAAAATCGTTCGAAGGTAGAGCTGCTACATCCTTGTGGCAAACTAAACTTGATTGATTGACATTGCATAAGCTTACAGATTTGAAGAAAACGAACGTTGAGCAAGCTTCAATATTCTGAGATTCTGAGAATGCAATGTTGTTGATGAAGAAAAACTCCTTCAGAAATCGAACCTAATGTAGTATGTTGTATGTTGACTGTGAATTTATTCTGGAGAATTCCACAGGAACGCACCTCAAATATCAATATTGACCTGTCTGGAAAACCCACCAAAACAAGCGCCAGTTTTAATAGCCCTCCAAAAAGTGACCGTGATTACACTCCACGCACCACTGCCACTCAATTAAAGCACATTTTGCAATGTTCAACAAAAAACACACCCACCCACACTTGGTTAAACATTATTATCTGGTGTCAAACACTCTATTTTCCTGGTCTTTTCTCTCCGAAAAAAAAAAAAATAATGGCGAAAAAGCCACAAGCTGTCCTAATTAGCAGTGGCACCGGCTTTTACAGGCACATACGAGCTGCTTGATAATTATACCATGCTCGAATTCATCCGTGGTGTAAAATTTTACAAGCCAAGGCGACTAGGCGACGTTACTAGTTTAGACTACGACGTCATTTTACACCCTGCTCCCCCCGCTCACCCTACCTCTAATTAGTCGCCACTGCTGCTCGTTTGCAGGAGGCACCAATTGACCCATAAAATATGGCTCCCCATAAAGCTCTCTGGACTTGATCCCGGGGTACATTTTTCGGGGAATTGAAGGACAAAGGACGTCATCCGAACCCCCCCCTCCTTTTTTCAGTGAGTTAGTCTAACGATCCGTTTATGATCTGCCACCGAGGCTGAGTTTTATGACGCCAAACGCAACCCAGCTGGGTTCGGGAATCGAGAGCGTGCAACTTTTCAAAATGTTGTTAATTTGATGTCTTGATTTACGGTCCTTGCGCTGACTGACTGGTCGTTACATGGTGAGGGTGGTGCTTAAAAGGAGCTTCTTACTATTGCCCAACTGGGGGAAGTGATGATGATTGCTGTGCCGAATGGGGATAATACAAAGGGTTTTCATTTTGTTTTGGTTGAACATAAAATTGGATTTAAAACAAATACATCCACCAAAGAAAGTGGAAAGTATATTGTGTTGTTTCACAATCAGTACCACAATTAATATCTTCGGAACAGTTGTTGCAAATAAAAAGTGGCAACTTTTGGTTTGGCTTAACCCTCTACAACCTAACCCCGCCTTTAGACGAGCTTCGATCTAAAAAATCGCCAAAAATCAATTTTCCAACCGATTTTTGATCTTTAAAAAGCATTGGATAGAAAAACTCTTCAAATTTTAGAAATTTTCAGGGTTGGAAGTTTAACATGTTTTATGTGACTTTGCCAATGTTTTTAAAAATGACATTTTTTTCAGGGGTCAACTTTGGCTGTGTTTTTTAGTAACATGTCCTATATTTTGAGTAAAAAGAAGTATGCAGTATTTTTTGTAGGGTCCCAGACTATGCCTCTACGCATTTTTTGCAATTTAAATGATGATGGTGCCATTCTATAGCAGAAAATGTGAAAAACATGCAAAAAATTGAAAAAGTTACTGTAAAAACGTTTAAAATTTAGGTAGGCAAAATGTAATTATATTGAGTGGTAGAATAGGCCAAATACTACCAAAAACAAACATAAACTAAACAAGATAAATGAGCAACTCTCTACGAAATCGGCCGATTTCGACCATTTTTATTTTTTGTATTTTTTAATTGACTCAAACTTTGTGGGGGCCTTCCCTATGACCAAATAAGCTATTTTGCGTCATTGGTTCACCCATACAAGTCTCCATACAATTTTGGCTGCTGTCATACAAAAATGGTATCTAAATATTCAAACAGCTGTAACTTTTGAGTGAATTTTCTGATCAATTTGGTGTCTTCGGCAAAGTTGTAGGTATTGCTAAGGACTTTTGAGAAAAAAATAGGTACACGGAAAAATTTTTTGCAGATTTTTTTATCAACATTTTTTTTACTAAAACTCAATTTCCCAAAATACGTATTTTTTTATTTTCGAGATTTTTTGATATGTTTTAGGGGACAAAAATCCGCAATTTTTGAGCCATAGAGGAACATGGTCAAAAAATCTGCCGCCGAGTTATGAATTTTTGAAAAAAATAGTGATTTTTGGAAAAAATCGAAGTTTCATGCAAAAACATGTTTGACATTACTTTTTAATGCAAAATTGAATTTGCAATCGAAAAGTACTCTACAGATTTTTTGATAAAGGGCTCCGTTTTCAAGATATAGCCACCGAAAGTTTGATTTTAGCGAAATATTTGCAGTTTTTCAATTTTTAAAAATAGTGACCATGAGTGACCATTGCTAAAAATATTTTTTTTGAAAAGTTCAGAAAATTTGCTATAGAATTGTCTAAGAGACATTTAAGATTGGACCTCGGGTTGCTGAGATAGAACCGCATTAAGAAAAAGAAACACGAAAATTGAAGTTTTCTAAATCTCACCAAAACAACCCACCTTTTTCTAATGACGATATCTCAGCAATTAATGGTCCGATTTTCAATGTTAATACATGAAACATTCGTGAAATTTTCCGATCTTTTCGAAAAAAATATTTTGAAAATTTTTAAATCAAGACTAACATTTTAAAAGGGCCAAATATTGAATATTACGCCCATTTAAAATGCTAGTCTTGATTTAAAATTTTTCAAAATATTTTTTTTCCAAAAGATTGGAAAAATTTTTTTCCGTGTACCTATTTTTTCTCAAAAGTCCTCAACAATACCTACAACTTTGCCGAAGACACCAAATTGATCAGAAAATTCACTCAAAAGTTACAGCTGTTTGAATATTTACATAACATTTTTGTATGGACAGCTGCCAAAATTGTACGGAGACTTGTATGGGTGAACCAATGACACAAAATAGCATATTTGGTCATAGAGAAGGCCCCCACAAAGTTTGAGCCAAATCAAAAAATACAAATAAAATCCATTTCCGGTTTTGGTAGAAAATTGCTCAAATGCAAATTAAAATACTAAAAATAAAACAAGAAAAAAATAAATCAAGAGAAGTAAAGTTTTTCGTAGAACAATAGTTGCTTAAAATGACCTCCTGGACATGGGAAAAATAAATATTTTCGAAAAAAAAATTTGGGCAGTAGAGGGTTAAAGTAAGGGTGGTTAACGATTGGATTGGTTCGGAAGTATAATTTTTCATGAATTTTATCTTAAAAAATGTTATCGATCCTCCCAATCCAGGCAAGTTTATTGAAGACATCAGCATTTTATCTCGCAAACTACGCCTTCTACGATTATAATTTAGTAGATAATTCTTTGAAACTTTGCAATTTATTTCGAGATTTTCAAAGAAACTTTTTCAAAAAAAGACATTTTGCATCATTAGTTTTCACATAAAAGGCTCCATAAAATTGGCACGCTGGGCATTAGAGCGCTCCAAATCCAGAATCCGGACACAGGTAAAAAACTGAAACAGATGCTTTTCTCCATACATTTTGACGATTTTTTCCATACAAACTTCAAGTGATTAGAGGAAGGGGTTCCCGTGGTCAGTGGTCAGAATTTAGCCTAGTGATGGGTAATTAAAATACGCAACTTTTGGCACCCTAACATGTCGATGAAATTTTGAAGTTATCGCAGTTTAAGTGAAAAAAGTTGAAAGTTTTTGCCGATTTTGTCATTTTCCTGTTTCTGCGCGTGCCGCGTCTAAAAACTCAGTTTTTATGTCGTCTAAGACAGTCAAAATCGGATGAAATGACGCGGAGATATGATTTTTTGAAAAAAAGAGGTTTATGCGAAAAATGACACAAATTGCCATTTTTCGAATCACCCTAGTACGATGTAGGTCACCCTAATGGCCAAACAAAAAAAAATATGGGTCTAATTATTTTGGCTAAAGAACCCCCAGAAAAATGTTAGGCCGATCGGAGAACTTTTTTTTCGGTTTAGGCTCTTTTCAAATGGAGTTGCTGAATAATTCCATTTTCCATTTTTGCATTTTTGTCTGCAATTTAAAAAAAAATCAATAGCACCCCTGCAAAAAATATGTTCGAGAAGCTGAGAAGATTACCAGCCATATTTCTGTTTGGTTTTGTTAATCGATACAACCTCTGCAAACTTGAATATTGTGAAAAATCAGTTCTTTCCAGTGTCATCTAAAAAGTCTTCATTTTTCAACTTGCTCTACTATCGCGAAAATATTTGTAAGATTTTTAATGTTTAAAAAAAACCATTATGCAATTTTTCACTTTTTTCTTCAAAAAGGTGTCTTTCTTTCATGAAGAATTTAAAAAGTGCTAAAACTGATCATTTCTCGTAAAAATTTCAACCCTTCACTTAAATGTTCTTGGGTCATTCAAATTTGTGCATTTTTGTATGACCCAATCTTACCTCTCAGACCCAAGGCCACCCCTGATTATTTTTCACCGATTCCTGAATTATTTCCATCCTTAACGCTAGGCCAACAGATGCCTTCTTAGTCCCATACAAAAATAAATAAAAATAATAAAAATCGAAAGTACAAAAAAAACATATTTTGGGAATTCAACTTTTAGCATTAAAAATAAAATAAAAAAGGTGGGTTTTTTCCGTGGCATATTTTGTCATAAATGATCTAAACATAACCTACAATTTTGCTGGAGACACTAAATCAATCAGACAAAGGCAAAAAACTAAAAAAATGGTTTATTGGACCTTTCCTCAAAAAATAAAACTCCAGATATAAAAATTTCATTTTTTATGAAAAAGTTTAGAGCCCGAATTTGAAAATGAAATTGAAAAATATAAAAATAATTAAATAACGAGCCAAAGTCTCGATATTTGAATGAAAAAATCGTTAAAAATGCATTTATTGAAGGGCCTCGTGGCGCGATGGTTACCGGCTTCGGCTGCCGATCCCTAAGATGCTATGGAGCGCGGGTTCGATTTCCGCCTTATCTTTCAGGAGTTTTTCGTTCTATGTTTGTCGTATGACGTTTATTATTAGTATTCAGTCTGCAAAGACGGTGTGATTGTCCTTTTACACTAGTTCTGAATAAGTTGTTTTACAATCATCAGTTTTCAAATAATGTAAGATTTGACGAAAACAAAAACGAAGCGAAAAAAATATTTGAATTACAAAATGAAAATTTCCAAAAATTCAGCAAACTCAAATATTAATATTGAATATTGATTCTAAATGCAGGAGAATGCATTTTAAATTGATTTCAGCTGATTGCAATTGAATTTCTATTGAAAGTCTTTTTTTAAATGCATATTTTAGTAAATGTTTCTTTGTTTAGTTTTAAAGTAACGAGATACTTCACAAACTTAAATTTGAAATGTGTTATAAAAAATGTTTGTTTACCTAAAACAATGATGTCAGATGCACTGATTTGTCTGTGTTTCACAGACATTTGAGTTTGTGCCAAACATTTTTTGAGGTGATGGATTTTCATGACTGTAAATTGATTTTTCCGAAAAATATAATATTTGAAATTTAGAAAAATACACAGACATATACAGACTTTTTGTGATCTGAAGCTTTATTTCAAGCATTTTCCATTATTTGCAAAATAATCAAACCATCAGTTCCCAAGCGAAAAACAACCCTGCCCTATCACAACCTGCTATCTTCGTTGGCGGCTTCGGCACATCGTAAAACCTCCGGACAATCAAATCTACGCAGAGCTGAGACACAAAGTAGGAAAAACTGACCCAGGACACTATCAATAATGATGGCCATCATTGTTGCTTGAACTGCTCTAACCTCTGAACTGGCTGGCAACACTGCTTCGAACACACACATACACCGTTTCAAATAGTTGCGCTCATCTTTTAAGAGCAAATGTATAAAAAAAGAAAGAAAAAAATCCTCCACCACCCACCTTGCACCCACTTTATTAGCGTTTTTATCGTTTTTTCGGTGGTTTTTATTTGCGCAATGATTCTTCCAGCTGTCCGTTCACTCCTAGTGCCCCCGTGAACGCTGCAAAAGGAAGCACTCATGTGAGGGGTAAGTGGGGTGGGACAGTCTGGTTATTTCTGATTTTTTTTTATTTCGTTTCATATGTGTTAGTTTAATCATAAATATGGAAAAAATGAAATAAAGAGAAGACTCATTGCACCCCACCGAGCCCAATTCCACAGATGGAAATTGCAAATCCCATCCATTTTCCGGCGGTGTCGTGCCCGCGGGCGGGATCCCGAAATGGCGGATTATTCTCTCTAAAGCTGGGGAACCATTTCGGTGGTGATGGGAGGGTCCGAGAATCTGCAGAATAGATGTGAGAAGCGAACACAAAAAAAAAACTGTTCAAACCATTAGGTTTGAAAATTTGTGCGCGAATAAAATAGTGGGTTTTATGGTTTTTTCTCGCGCTTGATGATGCTGCGGTTTGGCTTAGTTTGTTTGAGATTATCTACATTTTTCTTGTTGCAATTATGGCTCTGTTAGGGGTTGGTCCCATTCGAAGCACTGACTTAAATAACGATACAATATGAGAGCTGTAATTTGCCCATGATAATGAATCTTTTTTGTTGTAGAAGCCAGTAAAAGGTTAAGATTTTTCTGTTTGCATTCAAGTTTCGACGAAAGGTTTCGAAAAAAAAATCTTTCAAACAACACACTCAAGCCGCTCAATGGTCGTATCAATTAGCGTAATTAATTTGCTAATCAGGCCACGTGTCCCGGTCCAAAGTTTGCCCACGAACCTTGAAAGCACCCACCTACACGGGGCGCAGACACCGACACCGAAATCGGAAGAAAAGCTCGCACGCCAGCGCCCTAATGAAGTCATTTATCATTTATTAAATCATAAGGATTTTCCGGCCCCTCGGTCCGTCGTCATCGTTTGGGGGTGTGCGGGGGATGGCTCTTCTTCGAGTGGTTTTGTGTGTTCAATTGTGCGCTTGTGTGTGTTTTCCGATTCCTCAAAGAGATGCTCCGAGAACAAGAACAAGCATATATCGATGAAGCATTTGTTTTAGTAACCCTTGATTTACCAGAACCAAACAAAAATTAACAAGAATATTAACCCATCTAGAGCTTTGTTGTCGAGAAGGTCCTATAAGCTTTTTTGTTTCATATGTTTATAGGACCTTTAAAACAAACTCTAGACTTATTTGTTATCTTTTCAAGAACCTAACAATTCCAAAAGTTGCACCAAAAAACAGTTATGCAAAAATGGTGCCATTTAATTTTGTGAAATGTTGTGAAATGTATTATAATATTTTCAAATTCATGAAACTAAAATAAAGTCATGAGTTTTATTTAAATGCGCTAAATAACAATAATTTAACTGTTTAATCAGAAGAAGTCCGAAAACCAATCAATTTTTCGTATGATTCAAGGTAAAGTGAACAAACGAATCAATTGTATTAGTTATATTTTTTTCGATTGGTCTATAACTTTTTATCCGAAACTTTTCTGAAGATAACAAATCCATCGAAAATGAAAATACTAGAATACACTTAAACTTGTTTCAACCCTTATTTTCAGGACAGTAAAATATACATTTTCAAATACAAATTTCTAGAAATTTGGTTGTATCGTTGTCGAGATATACATGGATAGAAATCCTGTAAGCTAATCCTTTAACTCTATTTTTTTGATTTCGTAAACATTGAAATGCTTCCAAAATCATCAACATTTTTCCCGATTTTGAACAACATTTTTTTTCGATTTTGAAAACATTTAAATTTAAATCGAGAAAAATGTTGACGAAAAACTCTCACAAAGTTTAACAGTTCGTTTCACGCATGACAAAAAGTTATGTTTTTTTGTAATCTGTTATTTGGCAATTTCCTACATGTCTGTAACCCCTTAATATTACTAGCAAAAATAAGTAAACCTATGATGCAAAACGGCTCCTTTTGAGACAATATTTAATAGAAATGATTGCATCAACACACAAAAGTCTAATATAAAAATCTCGATGAGTTGCGAAAATAAGGGTGTCCAATATTCCCGGGTTTTGAATTTCCCGGGAAACGGGAAAAATATTTTTGGAATCCCGGGAATTCCCAGGATCCCGGGATTTTTTTAAAACAATCATAAAATCTTTGTTTTCATTATATTTATTATGTTTTAAAAGCTTAAAATCATAGAATAAGCTCAATAATATTCATTGGTGATAATCTAAATTACAATCTAAACAAGGACAACAAGCTTAAAGATATTTTTTTCATCCAATGTTAGTCAAACAAGATAAGTATTTTATAAATATATTTCTTTTAAACATTTTTGACATGACATGACTTGAAAGTTTGATAAATCTTGTAAAAAATGTAAAAAAACGAGAAGTTTAAATAGCTTTTGAATATTAAACATATTTGAAAAATTATAGTCTGAATAGGTACAGAAGATTTTAGAGCAGGCCTGCCCAACGTCCGGCCCGCGGGCCGGATCCGGCCCGTGAAGCCATTTCATCCGGCCCACGACGGCTTTTCAAAATAGTTCTATGACCGGCCCTTAAGGCTGTTCATGAAATAATTAATAAATAAATTGATTGTCTGAAATAAACAAAATAAGCTTGAAATCAAATTTTAACATATTTATACAACATTCTTCAGGTTTGAATTTAATTCTTATAATTTCTTTATTGATATTTTTAAACTGAAAACTTGTCAATTTCTTAAAATTGTGAAATTTATGAAAAAACTTGGATTGTTGTCTGAAAATGTACAAAAAGACACTAAATTTAAATATTTTTCAGTTTTAACTATGGTTTTTTTTAAATTGAAGTTGTTTTCTATTTTCTATTTTTTAAATAAATATGTAAGCCAAAACTAATGTATTTTCCAGAAGAACTTTTCAGTTTGAGAAAAGCTTTAAAATGCAAATTTTTCATACTGAATATTAAAAAATTTCTCAAAATGAGTCAAGCAATTAGGGAGCAAAAAATATATTTTTATTAAGCTTTGAATTTCGAAGAATAGCGAAAAAAATGTTTAAAATGATATAAAAAACACAAATTTAAAAAAGTAAAAAAATATAAAATCATTTTTTTTATACTTTTTTAAATTTGTGTTTTTTTAAATCATTTAAATTTTTTTTATTTGAATAAAGGTGCACAACAACGCGAAAAGTTTTTTTTTTTGTAAAGGATATTCGAATCCAAATTTCGTTTGAATAAATTTTACTATGTCTCATTATTTTTTTTTATATTGTAGTGTGGAGGAAATTAAACTAACAAAAATTGCAACGACCATAAAAATTAGAATGTTTTTTTAAATATTATATCAAGGTATTTAATTGTACTATACAATTTTAAACAAACAAAAATTGAAATAAGTTAAATAAACACATTTTTGAAAGTTATCTTTATTTTTCATTCTTTAAATCATGATATATGAATCCTATTTACAACACTAGTTCTTCTATTTATTTTCTTTAAAAGAACTCAATCATAAATAAAACTTATTTTTTCAACTTTTATCAAATATTAGTTCCGGCCCGCCACTGTTTTAGAAAAATCAGATCTGGCCCGCAAGGCTAAAAGGTTGGGCACCCCTGTTTTAGAGCAATAAATTTTTAAATCGGTTTACTTATTGTTTTGTTTCTGTTTTTACCCAAATAATTGAAAACACTGGCAAAAAAATGGCTTTAATAGCTGTCTTAATTCGTTACATTTGCCTCGGATTCCGGTGTTTGAAGAAAAATAATTTAATAAAATATTTTTCAAAATTAAAATCATAATATACGTTAATATCATTCCCAGTTTAACTATGAAAATTAAATAGACAATATTCCAAGCGCTAGGCATTTTGCGAATCTGTAAACTAAATTTTTAACCAAATTTTAAACAAACCAAATTATTCCCTAACAAGCCAAAATAATGTTGATGAGTGTTGTCTAAACAATTGTTTTTTTTTTTTTTCATTTTTGCTTGCTGAATGTTTTGAAAACTACCTTGAGGGACCAATAAGCAGAAATTTAAAATTTTTTTTATAGGACCTTTTCAAAAAATCAGATATATGCCGTATACAAATTCTAATGCTTTAAAATTCCTGTGGATTACTAAACATTCAACTAGTCATCTATTTGCACAACCAAATCTGAATTTTCAGGCCAAATTTTTTTTCCAGTTTCGGGAATTTCCGGGACAGATTATAAATAAAATCCTGGGTTTCAGAAATTTCAGGTTTTCAAAAAATCCCGGGAATTTTGTCCCGGGATTTCCCGGAATGGACCCACTAGCGAAAATTGAAAGAATTTCTTATTTGCTATATCACCAAATCAAAATTTACGTGATTTACAAAAATAAAAAAGCAGGCAAAATTTTTGACGATTTTATTATTAAATGGAATATTTTTCAATGAGTATAATAGGAATGTTTATACTGCATGAAATTTATTATCTAAATATGATTTTTATTGTATATCATTCAGACGAATAAATTTCAAAAATATTTTTCTTCATGAAACATGATTTTATTCCGTATCACAAGCAAAACTTTTTCATGAGCTAGAATGAAAAATTAAATCAAAATATGGCCTTTTGATTTAAATTGATGCAAGTTGCAAAATAAATCCTTTTATCCATCACAAAAAAAAATCTGCCGTTTAATTTTATTTTTATTCAAGAATTTTCAGGGACTTTTGACATTTTATTTTGTATTAAATAAAAAAGCCATTTGTGTATCGTCAAATTTTTATTCATTTTAAAAAAAATGCAATAAAATGTTTGTACAATCAAGTTTATAATTTTTAATAAAATTTCATAAATTTAAGGTCAATTAAAAAACAATCCAAGTTTGATAAAACATTCTTAGAAATAGTTTTATTATTCCATAAAAAAATGAAAATTGATCGAACGGTTGAAATTGAAGGCTTACTAGATGATAAACTTAAACGTTCCACGTTCAATTTTAGCTTAGAAATTCTTATGCTCTAAAACGAAGCATTTAAAATATCCCTATTTCATGCAAAGAAATAGTTTCATCCAAATCAAAATACTTTTTTTTAAAGGTTAAATCCTAGAGAATTTATTACGACAAAGGAAAACTATTTTTCTGAAAGAAGTTTTAATTGCACTATACTGCCGTTCTACGCATATTTGTCCCATGTCATTTTTGGACGATTCTGACTTTTTATCATTTCTAAGCTTAGTTTTACGTAAACTTTCAGAAAATCATTGAAAACAACACCAAGTCTGTTTGTCCCATCGTTGAACTTCTACGCATAATTGTCCCACCAAGTATTTTCTATCACGAAATCATGAGTTTTACGAAGCATTTCATCTTGTTTTCCTGTTAACCTGCAAGAGGATTACAAATAAGGGTAATAAAATGTTAACCGGGGTGATTAGGGACATATAGGGCGAATAGGGACCCTCGGGACAATTATGCGTAGAAACACCGAAATCGATCGACAAATTTCAATCGCGTTTTTCTCAGTTGCCCTTTTTGAATATGGGACAATTATGCGTAGAACGGCAGTATATAGTTCTTTAGATTTTTTAAAAAAACTTTATAGGATTTCCATGTATTACTCAACACTCCCCGAGCAGACGGAAATAACGTGGGAATAACATTTTTTGACATTTGAAAATACTAGGCCAATAACATTTTATGTTATTTATAACAAAATTTGTTATTCGTCGTTATGATTTTTTTGTTATTGGATTGCAATTGTAATAACAGACTAATAACATTTTTAGTTATTCTTCGAACAAATCTTTGTTATTATTTTTTGTTATTTCAACAACTAATCCGATCATCCTAATAACAGCTGTAGGTATTCTTTCGAGCTCCCGTGGTGTAGTGGTACGGGTTTCGCTTTGTAAGCGGAAGGTCGATGGCTTGAAACCCATCTGGCGAGGCAAAAGGGGTAGGTGGCGGTCGAGAGGGGATATCGGCTGCTGCGGGAATTGACTTTGTCAAGTCCCAAGCCTCCCCAAAACCCATCCCATCCAATCTCTCGGACGATCTGTTGGCGACTGAGTCTGTGCGTTGAAGAACTCTGTAACAATACGCAGAGAAGAGCTTCAAATGCTACTTTCGACTCGGTCACATGCTCTCAGGCAAAATTCGAGCTGAAGATTGGGTATATGATCGGTAACGATCTCTAGATGGGTCAAAAATAAACGAGATTTCCCCTCAATCTCGCTCATCTCCACGTCCTCGGATCGGTCCCTCGTGCTCGTGTGGCATGGCATTTGGGGATTGGTCTGGGGAATGAGAGGGCAACTGCTCGAATAATTCGTCAAATACTGTCTCGCTCAAACAATAGCGCTACAGAAGACGATCGTTCGGCAGGCTGTGTATAGCAGCAAAACAGAAAACCTGAGAACAGATCATACTACAATAGATACGCAAGTGTCGCAGTGGTCCGTGTCTGTTCACAGTACAAAAAAAAAAAAAATTCTTCCATAACAAAAAATGTTATTCCAAAGTTGTTTTGGCTGTCAACCAATATCAGACCAATAACACATATTGTTATGATAACATAAACTGTTATTAAACTCTTATGCAACTATCTATTTTTCAAGAAGATTCCATAACACTTTTTGTTATTTTAACAATATTTGTTATTGAAATGGAATGAATTTTGTTATTACCGTCTCCCCGGGTCGTCAAGGGTTAAATCACCAAAAACATGAGTTCGCAAAAAATAAGGAAATTATAATTCATCACATTAAGTTATCAGCTCCTGCACGACTGAAAGGACCTCACAAGTAATTGAAACATCCGTTTTTCCTCGTCGTCGTCGCCGGTGGCGTCAATGCTCCTGCGGGATAATTAGTGGCAATTGTTAAAATTTAGAGCGGTATACTGCGTCGATAAGGGTGGCTTTTTTTTATGGGGCTTTCCGGGCCCAATGATGAATGGCAATTTGGCGGGTGCACTTTTCGAGGGCAGGGGCACAGTTTATCGCGATGGCAGTTAACAAATTACGGTGAATGACTTTGGGGGGAAATTGTTTGACGGAGGTTAGTGAGTAAATTATTCGTAATGTAAAGATTTAATAGGTTATTTGGCGATTTGTCAAATCTGAAATTTAAAAATTCATTTCAATCTAAGGTTTACTGCATTTTCGTAAAAAGTCTCCCACGCGAACTCGGCATCAATTTCCACTTCCTGGGAAATCATTTGCGAGAAACCCCTCGCGCAGTCATCACTTTTCCACGTGCCACGATTCGCCCACATGGAGGATGCTACTACAGCTGAGACGATGGACCCGAAGGACAACGATCGTCACTTTCGTTACTTAATTGAGCTGAAAGTTGGTCGGAAAAGCACGTACGCCGTGAGTCGTCGTCCTTCGGAAGTTTTTTTTTTTTTTTTGCTCATTTCATCCGAGATCCGGTTGAGGCCCGGTGAGGTGAGGTGAGGAAAAATTAGCATCGTTTGAAGTTCGCGTCCTGGACCTTCTTTTTCACGCGCGAGAAAAGCGAGCACAATTTTCACACGGTTCCACTTTGCTTTGACGGAAAACTCCACTTATTAAATTTAATTAATCGCTTTCCAAGACACCCTTCCCTGTTCCTGCTCTCGTGTGGCACGATTTAGCACTTGTTTTTGGCTTCAACTTATAAGGTAGGCAGTTAGTGAGGGGAAGATCCAATTACCAGAAATTGGAAGAGTCATCACCGTGAAAGGTGGTGTTATTCCCTCGGCAGAAGTTTCACAAAGGGGGGAAATTTCGTGATAAATTTTGAGTGAAAGTTTGTAATTGCGTTATGTTCAGGAACTAACATGAGAAAATGTTAAAAATGTGAAAACAGTCATACAACCTTCGATGTATTTTTTCGAGTTCGAGCAGCTGTATCGATGTCACACTTACCTGAAAATAGAAAATAAGAGAAAAAAGTTCTAGTTAGCAACATCAAAACTCTAAAATTACTCTAGCACGAAATCGGCTCGTTAAAAATTGCAATTAACCACCCAGTTACCTCAGAAGAACACACACGTGTAACACAATTAATAATAAAACATGAAACCACTTATGATCGAAGCGAGGGTTGGAAAAAATCGCCACACACTTCAAACAGTGTGCACGCGCCGCACGAAATCACACCACGCACGCTGTGTTTGGTGAAATGTGTCAAAAATCTCACCACAAAAGTGACACGACCACTTCAAACGCCACCTCCAACACGGTTCGGCAAGTGTTACTTTTGTGGTATTTTTATTGATAAAGTGCTTCAGATGCGTTGCCAGCGATGTAAAAAAAAAGGCCAGACGAAATTATTTTAAAATTTTCATTAAAAATAATAGAAAAAAAAACCTTTTGAAGATAAAAATATCTTAAAAATTTTTAACAGAAACTAACAATCGTCAACACTGGCAACCCCCCTCTCGACTGGAGAATGTTGATGGGCGCACTGCCTGACAGAGTCAAGTAGTTTGTTGGCCTCGTAAACATTACGCACCATCAGCACTGCGCTGGACGGACAGCAGATTGTTGATTTTTTATTTGTGCTTTAATGCAGAAAAACCGCAGAACCCGATCAATACGGGAGGTCGGCCATATCTGGGGCTCGATGATGAGCTCAGGAATCCAGAGTCAGGACGTGTGGGTGATTGGCAGTGATGAGCGCAAGCAGATTTGATCGAGGTTTGTGGTATCATTGGTTTTATTTGAAATAAATCACTTTTTAAAGAAGATTGACAAATTTTGATGAAAAAATAGTTAAAACATTCGAGCATTAAACGTTGGCACATCAGCACTATAAGGCGTTTGAAATGAATCGAGTTATAAATAATTTGGCAGAAACAGTGCAAGCAATTTTTCACCAAACGTATAGTTTTTTCGTTTTTTGAGACTTCTTAAATATCTTTTCAAGCCATTAAAGATATGATTGAAAGTTTAAAAATAAAAGGTCAAAAAATTATCAATAATAACATTAAAACTCTTATTTCAATTTGCAGTTAATTATTTGAAAATATTTTCAGACGTTTTCACTTATCAAAAAATGGTAAGATTTCCAAAAAATTTCGCAACCTTAACAAGTCATAAAAAGTATCCTGGTCATCGGAGAAAAAGACACTTTATTTTTGGTCACAAATATCTGAATAATCTGAAGAAAAAAAATCAGGCAGTGGCATGAACATCTGTAATCAATTCACTTTTAGCTTTATTGTGTTGCTCGACCAAAACAGAGGGGCTAAAAACTTCAATAATACTTTAATGACCAGAAAATTAAACAAATACAGTGGACTCTCTATATGTCGATATTCAAGGGATCGTCGAGATCGGTAGGTATCAAATTATAGAACGAAAAATCACAGCATGCTAATTGAAGGGACTGAAAAAATAACTGACAGGAGGAGCAATATTCATATCGAAATGATCTTCAGCGACGTCGTAATTTTTGGAATCCTCATGGGTGAAAAACATTATGAATGAAATATTTACAGTTTTGCATTCAAATTGGGTTCCCGTTATTTTGGTTTAATGACTAATTGTTCATAAACAAATTACTTTTATACGATATACTTCTTAATTTAAACATTATGAGAAATTTGTTAAAAATATTGTTTTTCCATGGATTGTCGGTTACCTTTCTGTAGTAATATCACAAGTAATTGATCGAGACCCCTCGACAAAATATTCCGATTTACCGCGAATAATAGCGGAAAAGGGTGTCACGTGTATGAAGCCAAATATTATCATTTTTTTTTTGTTCGTTCTTCAATAATTAAATTAAAGCATTGTATAAATGGTCTTATTTTCAATAATTTTTCAATTGAGTCAAATTTGGTCTCAAAAGTATGTTTAATTAACAAAATAAGTAAGGCATTTTTTTAAACAATATTCTAGTTTACTCTTAAAATAAGTCCTACTTGCATCAGGTGTTTCAAATATTAAAATAAAAAAACACTATATGCAAAATATGATTTGCCCTTGTTAAGCCTTGACAAACACCTAAACCCCTTAAATGTTTTAAATAGTAAAAAAAAATACAGTAAGTAAAAAAGTATTTACACCCCTTGGACACAATGCACATTTTGTGATGAAACATGTAAACAATTCAAATTTTGACAAAACCTAGTACAACGTTTTGTTCAGAAACTCATGCCAAACATTTTGCTACAAAAAGCTCATGAAAAGATGATTTCTATAAAAAGTTATATAACAAATACTATTACGTAAAATAAAAAAGGTGCAAAAAAAGTTTGTACACCTTTCGAAAAATTAACATAAATAATGTTATTTGTTGACAAATCACCATAAATCCAGTCTCCCAACTCCAAATAGGCTTCCTTGACTGATTAAAAAAATAATTTGGATTGAATATAAAGTTTACTAACTACTTAGTATAAAAGTTTATATAACTCTGGAAATTCTATATAAAACTTATCTAAACTTAGTTTTGCAAACATTTAATTCAACTAAATGTCAATATATTACCATAGAATTGCTAAATAAACATTTTGGAGTGGGTATAACACCATTTTGGGGGTATTTGTATCGATAGAATAGATTTTTCGTTGGAATTTCGTACCAACCCGGAATTACGTCGTCGGAAAATCCTCCGGCATCCAAACCGATCCACGATTTACAAGTCAACCTATGTGGCATCGAAAAGGGCATAAAATTTCCGATCTTTAGATACCTAAACATCTAGGTTTTCTATAAAACACACGTTTTTAAATACCTGAGCAAAAAGTAAGTTTGATCCACGAGAAAAAAAATTACGAAATTCCATACATTTTTGGCAGGTTGCTCAAACGAAACCATAACAACGTTTTTACCTAATTATTTAAAAACGGGTTAAAAAAACTCAAAAAAAAATATTTTTTTTCAATGATTATTTAAGTTTCAGACTAGGCGAAAATTTGCAAAAAAATCTTGAAGACCAAATAAATTTTCAATTCAATCAAAGAGTAAAACTTTTACATGTTTTTCAAGTGTTTTATCCGTAGGTCTTTTCTGATTTTGGTTGAAATATTTTTTTTTTAAATGAACTGGTCCTTTTTCAAATAAATCTATTATTGAGTGATTTTTCTAGTAAGTTGTTTATTCAATAGAATTTTCACAAAAAAATTGATGCCTGAACTATATTTTGAAATACTTATACAAAATCAATAGCAATACCTTTCTTATACTATTTTTTTAATGAAAATGTTTTGCAGCCGAAGGCTTTTACAACTCTAAAAAAAAAATAAACTGAAAAAAAGAATAATTGTCTTTAACAATTTAAATAATTTAATCCAATTTGTTTTTATGTTGATATTCGATATTTTTTCGCAAATAGTAATTCTATCAAGGAAATTCTGAAAAATACAAATATTTCCCACAAGTAATTCGCAGTTTCAAGTTATTCTGCTCAACAGTCTACACTATAACATTTATTTTTATGGAATGAAATTAGCAAAAATTTGAAAAATGTCAAACTTTCTCAAATAATGGCTCAAACAGAAAACATTTATCCAACAAAGGAGCTGCCATAAAATAAGGGAAACAAACTTTTTTTTATTTAAGTTCCGTCAGTGGTCTGGGGTGAGCTTGGTTATACAATGTCTTAGATTCCAAGAGTTGTTGTGGGGACATCATAAGGAACATTTGCTTCACCAACGGGGTCCATCTGACTTCTGAGAAGATAACTTCGAAAATCGTGTGAATATCTTGAAATAGCATCGATGACAATCGTTGGCTCTTTAAAGCTTATTTAGGGGAAATTTCTGATCTCTTCGAATTTTTTTTTTTTTTTCAGGGATGGTCAAGGTAAAAAAGTTACGTTGTCAATAAGAAATCATTTTTTGAGTAGATAGAAAACGAAAATGGAGTACGATTTCAAATTTTATGTGAAGTACTTTTTGATTGTAAATTTGTTTTGAAATCTAAAATTAAAGATATTTTTTTTAATTTATGCAAAAAATTGGATTTTCAAAAATTTCTCGGATGCTCGGATTCCAAATGAATCCATTAATATATGAAGAACAAAGAGGTTGTTTTTTCGATAGTCGATAGCATCAGTGATGCTAAATTCAATCAAGCTTCACCCTCACTCACGGTATTAACATAATTTGTCATTATTTCTATTGAATAAAGTTTTTAAATTGGAAATAAAAAAAACAACATAATTAACCCTTAGCAGTTCCACTTGCTTTTAAGAACGTCCTAATTCGACTCAATATATCCAGTACCACAGCACAACGATGAAAATGTCCTTCTTGCACGACGTGACGTGCAGGCTTGAGGCCAACGAAAACCGCATTTGCCCCCGGAGGACCGTACCGACAAGATGGTTTAATTTGCCTTTTCGACAGTTAATAAATTCCTCAATCCAGCCACGGAAAGGTCAAAATAATTAAAATTTTGCAATTCTAAAAGATTCAGATAAAATTGTTGAAATTTTTTTTAGAATAATTATGTAAAATTTGCAAATTAATTTTTTTATTATATTTTGTAACGGTGTTCTCTACCAACTCACACGAAATCGGGAAAAGTTGCCCCGACCCCTCTTCGATTTGCGTGAAACTTTGCCCTAAGGGGTAACTTTTGTCCCTGATCACGAAACCGAGGTCCGTTTTTTGATATCTCGTGACGGAGGGGCGGTACGACCCCTTCCATTTTTGAACATGCGAAAAAAGAGGTGTTTTTCAACAATTTGCAGCCTGAAACGGTGATGAGATAGAAGTTTGGTGTCAAAGGGACTTTTATGTAAAATTAGATGCCCGATTTGATGGCGTACTCAGAATTCCGAAAAAACGTATTTTTCATCGAAAAAAACACTAAAAAAGTTTTAAAAATTCTCCCATTTTCCGTTACTCGACTGTAAAAAATTTTGGAACATGTCATTTTATGGGAAATTTAATGTACTATTCGATTCTACATTGACCCAGGAGGGTCATTTTTTCATTTAGAACAAAATTTTTCATTTTAAAATTTCGTGTTTTTTCTAACTTTGCAGGGTTATTTTTTAGAGTGTAACAATGTTCTACAAAGTTGTAGAGCAGACAATTACAAAAATTTTGATGTATAGACATAAGGGGTTTGCTTATAAACATCACGAGTTATCGCGATTTTACGAAAAAAAGGTTTGAAAAAGTTGGTCGTCATCGATCATGGCCGTTCATAGTCACCCGCGACAGACACGGACGACGAAACAAAGAGAAACGCCAAAGTAACTTTTTCAAAACTTTTTTCGTAAAATCGCGATAACTCGTGATGTTTATAAGCAAACCCCTATGTCTACATCAAAATTTTTGTAATTGTCTGCTCTACAACTTTGTAGAACATTGTTACACTCTAAAATAACCCTGCAAAGTTAGAAAAACACGAAATTTTAAAATGAAAAATTTTGTTCTAAATGAAAAAATCGAATAGTACATTAAATTTCATGACATGTTCAATTTACAGTCTCAAAACGTTAAGATGCCCATCGGGCGTCTATTTTACAAAATTTTATCATCACCGTTCGGCTGCAAATGAAAAACACCTCTTTCATGTTCAAATGGAAAGTTGATATCAAAAAACTCAGATTCGTGATCGAACAAAAGTTACCCCTTGGGACAAAGTTTCACGCAAATCGAAGTCAACTGCTGTGTGAGTTGGCGGAGAATTACCCAACATTAGTCACCTTTCCGTTCCCTCACCAATCTAAACAACTTTGTGCAAATTCACCAGCAGCTCGCAAATTCCAGGATTCCCGGAAAACTCGTCTGCGATCGGCACTTTGGCACACAAACACTGTTACATCCAACCAACGCACGCAAGCATTCCATCTCAAGACCGTATAATGTTGTTTTGCCAGAGTTCGACATTCGGAGGGCGGGGGGAGGTCGCGTCCAAAAGTGCCCAAAGGGGGTACGATACCAGGATTTTTGCGGTGCCAATTTTCCGAGGAAAATGCGAAGCCACGCCGCTGGAAAATGGAAAATGTTGCTCTTGGATGATGAGGGAAGCTGAAGGTTGTCGGGGAGAGGGCACGGTCTACAAAGTAATAATTTAAATTCCGACGGCGTTCGGAGCTTTCAATAAAAGGAAAATTAATATTTGTGTTGAATTTATTGTGTGCTTGTAAGACGAAGGCTTTTATGCTGCTCTGGCTTTCCACACATTTTTAAGGTTGCTGAAAGAATGAATGGAGTGCGTGACTTTGGAATGCTAACTTTAATTGATGCATTCTTCAGGCTTTAACACAGACAAAAAACGAGACGTTGACTTTTATTTAAGACCATGCGTCTCCACTGATCTTAAAAGCTTCAACTCATGAAGTGGAGCCGCCTGGTACTTGACGCAAACTTCAATCGATTAAACTTGTAAACCCAATCATGTCGGAACCTGATGATTCATGGCCCATAATCGCACGTTAAGGGACACTGACTCACGTGCCCACGTGGAGCTGGATGACTAATTTCCATATCTCGCAAGCAAAAGTGTACCAACAACAAACGGTTCGTCGACACTCAACCCCTCCAATCAGCAGTCACTCAACCTTTCATGTAAATTTCCAGTGGTTTTGCAGTGGCTGTAGTGGTGGATTTTATTGTGCCAGCAAGTGTCACTGTGAGTCACGGAACGTGTGTCATCAACATCAACTCCATCAACACCACTCTCGAGCGATCCAGATATCAAGTTCAGTGGTTTTGTTGTTACTTTCAGTGTTTGTGTGGACAGAAGGGTTAAATTTTGTTGACCTAGGCCCACGCACACACATACACACACACAGAGGACAACACATCAATCTATCCTCCGTTATCAGCTGACCAAGGTGCATATCGTATGACTACTTCAACACATCGCATATATGGGAGCTGCATGATGCTCTGAGCTAGAAAACGTGCCGACTGGCTCGTTTTGCTGATAACCGTGGCGTTGAACGAGATATGGTATTAAGTTACCTACATTCTTGTTGGTCTTAAGCTGTTGGTTACGTGTTAAAAAATTAAACTTAAAAAACATAATTGAAATTTAATTCTAGTGCAATTCGCTAAATTTTTAAAAATTAAATGTCATTCTACTTTCGGATTTGAATCTCAATAAAAGTTTTCATGCAGCCGGCCCCTTTCAAAGCATGTTTAAATTATTTTCTGTATACGCGTTTAGCATGTTTTTGTTTTATTTTAAAAATTTGATTTCAATTTAAAAATTTGATTCAAGAGTGGACGTTTTCAATACCATTACCACCTGTTCTGTATTATTCCACCGCTACAACGACAAACCCTTTTCCATTGGTACATTTCGGTACAGCATCATGGGGTCAAGCATATCACGGTGCAAAAAAAAACACAAACTTTACAGTCTCAGAGACCAATGAACTAGATGTTAAACGTTGCATTCAAATCCGCGTCCAATTTACTATAAAATAGCACAATTAAGTCACGCCCTTTGGCAAAAAGATAAAAAAATATAAAAAATGAAATAACTAGCCATAGCCTAAACATTTAGTGAAAAAAGTATTTTAAAATGATTTTTACACTAGTTCAGCTGTGCTATCATTAGTTTACAAAAACTATGAGATTTGACAAAAACAAAAACATTTTTTTTTAAATTCAAAAGATTAACCCACACATACTAAAAATGATTCTGCAGGGAAATGCAATTGAAATTGATGTAATCTGAACGCACTTGAACTTCCATTGAAACCAGCCTAAAATGATCAAAAAAAAATATTTCTCCGTACAGAACAAACATGCACAAAAACATTTCCAAAAATCGAAAGATCCTTTTAATTTAAAAATATATATTTCACGCAAACACATTTTTAAACATTGTTACTCAACCTTATAAAATTGAATGAAAAAATTCGCCGTTAGAAATGTCTACATTTTGAACAGGAATTTTTGTTTTGCGATTTGAAAAAAAAAATCTGTTGCTCTTTTCAATGAAAATACGTTTGAAATTTAAAAATTAAGCCCAACAGATTTCCAATATAATTGCATTAAGCACTTTCCAAAGGTTGATCTTTGTTGAGAAATTTTGAAATTATTTTAATTAAAAGAAGCAGAAAGTTTAACAACAGTTTCATTATTTAAGATTGAAAATCGAGTTGATTTTTTTAAATAGGGGAAAGTGGGGCAAGTGTAACAAGCTAAGGAAATGCTCGTCATAACCCATTAAAACGTTAAAAAATATGTCGGATTTATTGGAATCATCTTATTCCAGGTCTTGACTGAGACTTTGATAGAACAAGTTTAAAAAAAAAAATCTGTTTTTAATGTAAAAAATTGATTTTTCGTACGTTCTACTCAACTAGTGGGGCAAGACAAACAACCCGTTGGGGCAAGAGGAACAATGCATGAAAAAACATGCTAATTTACTAACAATTGAACTATTATCACTTACACAGCTAAAAAAGTAGTGATCCAGCTGCGTGTAAAAGGCTTGGGTGTAAAATAAATATTGCATTATTTATGCAATTTTATGTGATTTTACACCCTGAAATATGTAGCCCATCAGTATGGGAAACCTACTTGACCAAAATGTCAAGATCATATATGCATTTATCCGAACAGCTTTGCATTGGTCTGATGGCCGAGTGGGCTAAGGCGCCAGTCCGTACTGTTGGTGCTGGGTTTGAATCCCGTCGGTTGCAACTTTTTTTTGTGTTTGCAAAAATTGTACATGCAGTGTGTGATATCAAGTGTTAATTTTGACGAAGGTGATGTGCATGATTTTGCATGCGATCTGCTATTGGATTTTTTGCTGTGTAGATACATCAGATTAGGATGTATTTGAACCGTTTCTTTCATTTTTAGATTTAAAAATAATATTTTACTAAAAATTTGACCGTTTTTACGAAAAAGAAA